>NC_064863.1:39042614-39267614 GCF_024139225.1 Suncus etruscus | reverse complement strand
AGGTGGCACTAGAGATAAGGTGTCTGCCTTGCAAGCGCTAGCCAAGGAAGTACCGAGGTTTGATCCCCAGGCATCCCATATGGTCCCCCCAAGCCAGGGGCAATTTCTGAGTGCTTAGCCAGGAGTAACCCCTGAGCATCAAAGGAATGTGACTGAAAAACCAAAAAAAAAAAAAAAGAATACCTAATATATGGAAATCATTTAAGGGTCTCGAAAATTCAAGTCTTATTTCAATTTGCTGACAGTAAATCCTTTTTTTTTCTTTTTTTGAATTTTGATTCATTAATATACAAAAATTTTAAATTTTGTTACTAAACTACTATTTCTACTTCTGGAAACTAATTGTCTTAAACTTTATATATAGGGGCCGGAGAGATAACATGGAGTTAAAGCATGCAGAAGGTCAGTGGTTCAAATCCCATCATCCCATATGGTCCCCTGAGCCTGCCAGGAGTGATTTCTGAGCATAGAGCCTGAGTGCTGCTAGGTGTGACCCAAAAACCAAAAAAAATTTTATATGTATACAACAATAATGTAAAATATTCTGAATTTCTTTAAACCAAAACTAAAGAACCTATAGAAAAGTTATCTGTTGTACATAATTAATTTCTTAATTAAAAAATCTCATGGAGTGCTCAAATTTATTTACAGAAAGAAATCAATTCATCATGTAAAATATTGCCAGTTGACTACATAGTTTCTACATTTCTTTTAAAATTCCATTTGTTGAGACAATTAATAATGTGTACTCTTGGGAATTATCTATTTTCAGTATATTTAATAAGAACATCCTGATAAATATTTAGTTAGAATCTATTTATAATTTTATAAATTTATAGAACATGAATTCCTGTCATCTTGCCAAGACAGTGTTTTCTGGATTTCTATTTTTCTTGTAAAAATTTTAGATGCTTAAGCATCATTTATCTAAGGAAATCACTACAAACATTCTCTCCTCTATGGTTTTTAGTATAATGTTTTCTGTCTTATATCACCTGAAATGCAATATTATTTTATTTTAAATAAACCATATAATAATGTACCCAGAACCCTAGAAAGCAGTATTTATTTCTGGATTATTAAATTGTTACCTATATATAACGTAAGAAATCATTGCAAATTATCTTTTTCCAACTTGAGAAAACACTATGTGTAGCTCTGTTTTTTTGTTGTTTTTTTTTTAACTCCCTACTCTCCCTGTGTTGTCAACAGAGAACAAGGTCTTGAGAAATAAAACAGAATACTGTTGTCAAGACTTAACCTGGAGGCATGGCAAGAAGTAATCATTTTCTATAGTGCATTTTCTAATCATTAGTCAATATCTATGTTAAAATGAACAAATCAGTTGGAAATATTGCTTAATCTAAAATAATCTGTTTGTAGGAAAAGACCATTTGATTTTTTGAAGGATTTATTCCTATCGTTTTTAATCAAGTATTTCATTTTTCAGTTTGTTATTGTTTATTTCATTTGAACCTATGTGTGTGTGACACATTACTTACATAAGAATAATTGGCACAGGGGCCTGAGAGATAGCATGGAGGTAAGGCATTTGCCTTTCATGCAGGAGGTCATCGGTTCGAATCCCGGCATCCCATATGGTCCCCCATGCCTGTCAGGAGCAATTTCTGAGCCTGGAGCCAGGAATAACCCCTGAGCACTGCCGGGTGTGACCCAAAAACCACACACATACAAAAAAGAATAATTGACACAAAATATGGTTATAGAATATAGGAGACCAGAAAAAAAATTTTAGCATTAAGAGATTTGTACCTATAATTATTGTCAATATGTAGTTTGTGAATTATATTGTTCTAGAATTTAACAGTCTCTTCGGTGTAAAATAGAGGACCTTCAAAGCAGTGCTCTAGAAAACCAGATATTCAGCCTTATACTTGGAAAACTGGCCAGTGCAACAGAGGATATAATACTGGCCAGATCCTATGGTTCAGAGATTTATCTGGGCCATTAAGTTACTGCTTGGGGGTCTCCAGCCTTGAACTCAACAACGTTCCAGAGACCATATGGATTGTGGGTAGAACCAGATGCAGCCACATGCAAATTTGCACCTTAATCTATAATCTTTTGAAGTCCTGAATTAGTTCATCTTTTTCATTTTTCATTTTTTTTTTTGTTTTTGAGTTACTTCTGGCTATGCTATCAGAAATCGCTCTTGGCTTGGGGACCATATGGGACGCTGGGGGATCTAACCACCATCTGCCTTATGGTAGCACATGTAAGGCAAATGCCCTACTTCTTGCACCACCTCTGCCCCCTTTTTTTCTGAATTAGATTATCTTTATCCATGAGATCTGAATACCTATGACCATTCAATTTCAACCTCAGTGTTTACAATATATCAACTATAATTATGTATAGGACAACATATATATTGTATATAATACAGATAATTACACAATTTGCATATTATGAAGATAATTACATCATAATAAAGATAATTAATTAAATAAAATTTTGCATTAAACATTGACAACATTGTGCTTACTACACCAAAAATTAAAATTCTAATTTTTATAATGTTAAATATTTAACTGATATTTCTACCTAGAAAAATATACTTTCTTTACCATGTAATGAAAACTAATAGGCAGTATTAAATATAGCCACCTGATTACTAAAAATGCTAATCAAGTTGTGTGGCCCAATAACCCAAGGGAAAAAAAATAAAGAAAACATGAGCTCTAAGGGGAAATGGGAACCATAGAAATTGAATGTGCCTTTCAGGTAGAGTGGAGGAAGGTTGATGTGGATGAGGGAACACTGGCGATGCGATTTGGCACTGGTGGTGGGATTGGTGTTAAAATATTATATGCGTAAAGCTCAACTATCAGTAACTCTGTAAACTACAGTTCTTTAATTAAATAACACATTTTCCAAAAGAAACAGGTTATAATACATTTATAAAAACATCTTTAATGGTAAATTTTTGAATTTCTCATATTTTAACTAATTATTTATTCATTGAAGGCAGCATAAATATTTTTTCAGTAGTTGAGATACAAAAATAAAATCTGATGATATGCACTTTAGAATTGAGTACATTAGTCCAACAAAGCTAATAGGATGAAATGATCCTTATTTTCCCGCTTTGTTATCTTCTATTTGATTCTTCCTCAAAATCTCTAGACTAGCACTGCTTATTTAGGTATTTTATTGTTATTAATGTGTAAAGAAAGAGAAAAAGACTTAGTAAAGAGAAATCCTCTGCAGGAACTCTTATTTTCTGGAATACTCACCAATAGAAAGAAAAAGCTACATTATGAATTATATTCATATTTTATTATCTGAAGTGACAAAAATAAGTAACATGAATGTGTATTAATAATTATAAAAGATATTTACTATGAGACTTAACATATGTAGATAAATAATTACAGGATTTACTATTAATAGTTATTACCATTCTGCTATTCTAGGGATAATGCAACCTATAACCTATCAGTCAGAAATTCAATGCTAGCATTTCAGAACTGTTACCCCAATGTACTTACCCACATAATTTGAAAAAAATGACAGCAATCAAGTGAATTATATCTAATAATTATTAAGCAATTACTATATCAAAATTATTTTAAAGTTTTCATTTGTATCATTTTTTGTTTTGTTTTGTTTTTTCGGTCACACCTGGCAGGGCTCAGGGGTTACTCCTGGCTCTATGATCAAAAGTCACTCCTGGCAGGCTCAAGGAACCATTTGGGTTGCTGAGATTAGAACTACCAACCTTCTTCATGCAAGGCAAATGCCTTGCTATCCATGCTATCTCTCAGGCCCCTGTATCAATTATTTTAATCTCTTATTTTATGATATTAGTATTACTAAGTTTAACAATAAATGTAAAAATGGAGGCAACAATGATCACCTCAATGATCACAGATGTCCTTTTTTGGGTATAAAAATGTGATCTATTATACATATTATTATAAAAAGCATATTATATATAATGACCTAAATAATATACATACTAAAGTACAGAAATAATAGTTAAAAATCCATATTATAAAAGATAATTATATTGCCATTCAGAAATCAATATTTAAAAAGGAATTGTTCATAGTTATTGTTATTATCATTACATAGCACACTGTTTTAAAAGAGGTCTTAACATAATATGTGATCTGGAACTTATTTTGTATTAGCACTTTGTCACAAAAAATAATTGAGTGGCAACAAAACAACAATAAATTGCTAAAAATTGTATAATTATTATAGTATTTTGGTGATTGACATTGTTTAATTTAGTTTCAAAAACTAAAGCACTAATTTATTTTCTGAAATGTTTCAGCCTGTAGGTTGTAACATTAAATTCATAAAATATAAATGAGAATTTAAAACTTATTCCTAGAGGTAAATTCCATTATACCTGTCTCATCTTTCAAGTTGGGTTTATGAACTCATTTTAATCTTGAAGTGTAACACAGTTCATATGGAATTTTATGTTTTGAATTGTATTAGCATTTTCAAATTAAGTTATAAAACCATAATATTCCACTATTTTTCTGCAGTTTTCTTTGGCACACATACATTTCTGCTGCAAGTGATTGTGAACTTTGCTGTGATTAAATGAACATTATTCTGAGTCATAGAATCAAGGTCATCTTTAGAGAAGCAATTGCCATTTTCAAAATGAAAGGGCTCTTTTGTTACTCTTGCAACTAAGTGAGAGGCAGATGCATCTTCTCTCTAAATATCATCATTCTGATAATACAGAAAGTTAGCAAGTTTTGAACATAATACAAATCTGTATGTCATGGTTGATTATATTTTTTCACCTCCTTTTATCTAAAATCATTTCTTTTTGTCATAGTAAAGTCAGGAACAATTTAAAATATAATAATAAAAAATTAGAATTTTCAAGACGTCAGAGAGATCATACAATGTCAGCTTGCCTTGCATGTAACTAACCTAGTTTCAACCTCTGTATTCTATATGGTCCCAGAGCCCAGCCAGGAGGGATCCTTGATTGAAGAGTCAGAAGTAAAATTTGAAAACCTTGGGTGTGGCCTAGAATCCAACAAAAAATTTAGATTTGTTATTTCTAAGGTTATACCTTCTACTTGGAAAGTGGAAGCAGATACTAAGACAAAAGAAAAATGAATAGGGTGCTGGAATGATATTAGACTTTGCCTTGCACGTGGCTGACCCAAAACAGATGTTGGTTCCATACCCGGTATCCGATATGGTCCACCAAGCCAGATGGGAAGGATTTCTGAGTACATAGCCAGAAGTAACTCCTGAGCATCATTGAGAGTGTCCCAAAAACAAAAAATTAAAATGAAAACAAAAATAAAAACAGAATAGTAATGAAAGAAAACATCAAAATTATAAAAAACATGAGTTTATTTTTCATCTCATTTTGTTCTAATTACCGCACTCTTCAATAAATAATTTTAACTTCAACCACTCAGCAATTCCAACAATATTAATCAAAGACCCTTTTATTATACTTTCTTTTTTTTTCTTGACCCCCAATTCACAATACAGACCAGGCAAAGGGCCTGTGTTGAGGTGAATATGGGGTGCATATACTGTACCTCCTCTTTCTATATAGTCAGTGTAAAGAACACAGCCTGTGGTAAGAATTGGGAGGTCTTATCTTTTTTTTAATATATATATAAATATACATACATACATTATATATATGTATATATATCCTTCACCTGTGCAACATTCCCATGACCAATATACCAAGTGTCCTTCCTTCCCATCCCACACTGTCCTGTACTCTAGACAGGCTTTCTACTTCCTCATTCAGTCACATTTTGTTATGATAGTTCTCAGTGTAATTTTTTCTGTGACGGCACTAAATGATCCCTGTAGTGAGCTTCATGTCGGGAGCTGGAACCTCCAGTCCTCCTTCATCTTGTCTCCGAGAATCATCACACAAATGTCTTCCACCCTTCTCAAAACCCATAGATGAAGGAAACCATTCTGTGTTTATCTCTCTCCCTCTGACTTATTTCACTCAGAATAATAGATTTCATATACATCCATGTATAGGAAAATTTCATTACTTCATCTCTTCTTATTGCTGCATACCACTGTTTCTTTAACCATCTATCTATTGAGGGGCATCTAGGCTGTTTCCAGAGTCTGGCTATTGTAATAACGCTACTATGAGTATAGTTGTGAGAAAGGGATTTTTGTATTGTACTTCTGTGTTCCTAGGATATATCCCTAGAGTGGTATAGCTGGATCGTATGGGAGCTCAACTTCCAGCTTTTTGAGAAATCTCCATATCGCTTTCCACAAAGGTTGGACCAGATGGCATTCCCACCAGCAGTGAATAAGAGTTCCTTTCTTTCCACATCCCCAGCAGCACTGTTTGTTCTCATTTTTCCTGATGTGTGCCAATCTCTGTGGCGTGAGATGGTACCTCATAGTTGTTTTGATTTGCATCTCCCTGATGATTAGTGATGTGGAGCATTTTTTCATGTGCCTTTTAGTCATTTGTATTTCTTTTTTGTCAAAGTGTCTATTCATTTCTTCTCCCCATTTTTTGATGGGGTTAGATGTTTTTTTCTTGTAAAGTTCTGTCAGTGCATTGTATATTTTGGATATTAACCCCTTATCTGATGGGTATTGGGTGAATAGCTTCTCCCACTAAGTGGGTGGCACTTATATTCTGGGCACTATTTTTTGAGGTGCAGAAGCTTCTCAGCTTGATATAGTCCCATTTATTTATTTCTGCTTTCACTTGTTTGGAGAGTATGGTTTCCTCTTTAAAAATACCTTTAGTCTCAATGTCATGGAGTGGTTGACCTACATGTTGTTCTATATAATTTATGGTTTTCAGGTCTGATATCTAGGTCTTTAATACATTTGGATTTTACCTTTGTACATGATGTTAATTGGAGGTCTAAATTTGCTTTTTTACAAGTGGCTAGCCAGTTGTGCCAACACCACTTATTGAAGAGGCCTTCCCTGTTCCATTTAGGATTTCTTGCACCTTTATAAAAAATTAGGTGACAGTATATCTGGGAACATTCTCTGAGTACTCAAGCCTGTTCCACTGATTTGAGAGTCTGTCTTTATTTCAATACCATGCTGTCTTATAACTATTTCTTTGTAATACAGTTTAAAGTTAGGGTAAGTAATACCTCACATATTCCTTTTCCCAAGTATTGCTTTAGCTATTCGTGGTTGTTTATTGTTACAAATGAACAAAAGATGAACCCAATCTTCTGCTGTCTACAAGAAACACTTCTGAATAGTCATAAAAAGTATGGACTCAAAATCGAAGGCTGGAGGAAAATCATTCACGCAAACAACACACTTAACAAAGCTAGGGGGCAATATTAAGATTTGACAATGCAAAGTTTAGACTCAGAAAAGTTGTAAGGGATAAAGATTGACACTATATACATATCAAGGGATATGTACAGCAGGAAAAAATTGCAATATTAAATATATATGCACCTAATGAGAAACCAGCAAGATATCTAATACAACTATTGACAAATTTGAAAGAGGACATCAGTAATAACACAATAATTCTGAGAGACCTCAACACGGCCCTTTCAAAACTTGTTAGGTCAACCAGACTGAAACCCAACAAAAATATATTAGACTTGATAAGAGAAATGGAAGAAAGAGGCCTAGTGCATGTATATAGGACACTCCATCCTCAGAAACCTGGATATACATTCTTCTCCAGTGCACATGCCTCATTCTCCAGGATAAACCACATGCTGGCACATAAAAAATATCTCCATAAAATTAAGAGGATAGAAAATTTTCAGGCTATCTTTGCTGATCACAAAACTCTGAAATTGGATGTGAATTACAAAGGCACACAGAAAAAAAACTTTAACAACTGGAAACTAAATAGCCTGCTACTGAACAACCAGTGGGTCCGTGATGAAATCAAAGAGGAAATTAAAACTTTCCTGGAAACAATTGACAATGAAAATACAAATTATCAGAATCTATGGGGCACAGCAAATGCAGTAGTGAGAGGAAAATTTATAGCTTTGCAAGCACACATCAGGAAGGAAGAAGGTGGGGCATACCTGAATAGCCTAATGACACAGCTCATAAAATTAGAAAATGATCAACAAAAGGAACCAAAAATAGGGAGACAGAGGAGATATCAAAGCTTAGAGCAGAAATCAATGAAGTGGAAACCCAAAAAACAATCCAAAAGATCAATGAAAGCAGAAGTTGGTTCTTTGAAAAAATAAATAAGATCAATAGACCATTGGCAAAACTCACAAGAAAGAGAGAAAAACTTGATAACCCATAATAGAAATGAAAAGGGGGAGATCGCTACAGATATGATTATACTTTTTGTGGCAAGACCCAAAGCATTATCAAGTGCGATATAAGTCCAGTCCCAATCACATGCAACAAAATGAACCAGATGGCACAGTACTAGTAATGGTTGTATGGATGGTGCTGAAAAATCTAGGTGTGGTTGTCATTTTGTGACAGGAATCCAATTCCAGAAAATGTAATTTCAGGGCATGTAGGCCCTCTCCACTGTGCCATCCTCTAGATTCTCAAGGTAGCTTATCACTAGCAAAATGGTCATCTGAGTTAAATTTTCAAATATTGTTCTTTTTTTCTGTTATTAATACTAACATGAATTATTGTGAGTTTAGTCCAGTAATATTAATTTTATTGTAATTCTGCTTTTCATCTCTCCTGATGGCTGCATAATATTTCATTGTGTATATGTACCAAGTTTCTTTAGCTATTCATCTGTTGAAGGGCATCTTGGTTGTTTCCAGAGTCTGGCTATTGTAAATAGTGCTGCAATCAATATAGGTGTGAGGAAGAGATTTTTGTATTGGCCTTTTGTGTTCCTAGGGTATATCCCCAGGATCAGTAAAGCTGGATCAAATGGGAGCTCAATTTCCAGTTTTTTGAGGAATTTCAATATTGTTTTTCATAATGGCTGAACTATACGACATTCTACCAGCACTGAATTAGAGTTAATTTCTTTCCACATCCCGCCAGCACTGATTGTTCTTGTTCTTTGTGAGGTGTGCCTGTCTCTATGGTGTGAGATGGTATTTCATTGTTGTTTTGATTTACATCTCCCTGATGATTATGATGTGGAGCATTTTTCATGTGCCATTTGGCCATTTGTATTTCTTCTTTGAGAAATGTCTGATCATTTCTTTTCCCCTATTTTTGATAGGTTAGATTTTTTTTCTTGTTAAGTTCTGTGAGTACCTTGTATATCTTACATATTGGCCCCTTGTCAGATGGGTATTGGGTGAATAGCTTCTCCCATTTGTGGTGGTTTTTGTATCCTAGGCATTATTTTCTTTGAGGTGCAGAAGCTTCTCAGCTTAATGTAGTCCCATTTGTGAATCTCTGTTTTGAGATTAAGAGAGAGTTAAGAGAGAGTTGTTTCTTCCTTGAAGATGCCTTTAGTCTCAATGTCTTGGAGTGTTTTACCTATGTGTTGTTCTATATACCTTATGGTTTCAGGTCTGATATCAACGTCTTTAATCCATTTGCATTTGACCTTGGTGCTTGATGTTAGCTGGAGTTCTGAGATCGTTTTTGTTTGCAAGTGGCTGACCAGCTATGCCAACACCACTTGTTGAAGAAGCTTTCCTTGCTCTATTTTGAATTTCTTTCCCCTTTATCAAAAATTCATTGATTGTATATCTGGGGACCATTCTCTAAATACTTGTCTAATCCACTGATCTAAGAGTCTGCTTTATTCCAATACCATGCTATTTTAATTATTATTGCTTTGTAATACAATTTAAAGTTGGGGAAAGTGATGCCTCTCATATTACTTTTCCCAGGGTGGCTCTAGCTATTCTTGGGTATGTATTGTTTCAGATCAATTTCAGGAGTTTATGGGTATCTTTAGAGAGATTGCATTAAGTCTGTACAATGCCTTGGGGAATGTTGCCATTTTAAAGATGTTGATCCTCCCAATTCATGAGCAGGGTAAATACCTTCATTTCCACTATCCACTTTTATTTCTTAAAGCAGGGTTTTGTAGTTTTCTTTGTATAAGTCCTTCATATCTTTAGTTAACTCCAATATATTTGAGTTTGTGTGGTATTGATGTAAATGGAATTTTTTTTATTGGTGTATAAGAAAGCCAGGGTTTTTTGTGTGTTAATATTGTTTCCTGACCCTTTGTTATATGAATCTTTTGTTTCTATAAGTTTTTTTGTAGAGTCTTTAGAGTTTTCTAAATATAGTTTCATGTCATCGGCAATGAGAGCTTGACTTCTTACTTTCCTATCTGGATGCTCTTGATATATTTTTCTGCCTTATAGCTATGGCAAGAACTTCTAGCACTATTTTGAATAGTAGTGGTGAGAGAGGGCAGCCTTGTCTTGTACTGGATTTCAGAGTAAAGGCTTTAATTGATCTCCATTGAGAATTATATTTGCCATTGGATTGTGGTAGATTGCCTCTACTATATTGAGAAATGTTCCTTCTATTATCATCTTGATGAGAGGTTTTATCAAAAATAGGTGTTGGGCCTTATCAAATGCTTTCTCTGCACCTATTGATATGATCATATGGTTTTTATTTTCCTTTTTGTTGATATGGTGTATTATGTTGATTGATTTATAGATGTTAAATTATCCTTGCATTCCTGGGATGAAACATATTTGGTTATGGTGAATGATTTTCTTGATGAGGCATTGGATCCTGTTTGACAGAATTTTGTTGAGGATCTTTGCATCTGTGTTTATCAGGGATATTGGTCTGTAGTTTTCTTTTTTGAAGCATCTCTTCCTGGTTTTGATATCAAGATGATGTTAGCTTTATATAAACTGGGAGTATACCTTATTCTTCAATTTCACGAAAGAGCCTGCAGAGGATTGGTAGAAGTTCCTCTTGAAAGGTTTGAAATAATTGGTTAGTGAATCCATCTGGGCCCAGGCTTTTGTTTATGGGAAGACTCTTGATGACCATTTTAATTTTCTCAGTAGTGATGAGTCTGTTTAGATATGCAAGATCATTCTGGTTTAACCATGGAAGATCATAAGAGTCCAAGAATGTATTAATTTCCTCCCAGGTTTTTATGTTTCATGGCATAGAGTTTCTCTAAGTAGTCTCTCATTACCTTTGAATCTCTTCAATATCTGTGGTGATCTTCTTTTCATTCTTTTTTTTTTAATTTTTTTTTATTTAAAAACCTTGATTACATACATGATTGTGTTTGGGTTTCAGTCATAAAAGGAACACCACCCATCACCAGTGCAACATTCCCATCACCCAAGTCCCAAATCTCCCTCCTCCCCACCCAACCCCCGCCTGTACCCTAAACAGGCTCTACATTTCCCTCATACATTCTCAATATTAGGACAGTTCAAAATGTAGTTATTTCTCTAACTAAACTCATCACTCTTTGTGGTGAGCTTCCTGAGGTGAGCTGGAACTTCCAGCTCTTTTCTCTTTTGTGTCTGAAAATTATTATTACAAGGGTGTCTTTCATTTTTCTTAAAACCCATAGATGAGTGAGACCATTCTGCGTTTTTCTCTCTCTCTCTGACTTATTTCACTCAGCATAATAGATTCCATGTACATCCATGTATAGGAAAATTTCATGACTTCATCTCTCCTGACAGCTGCATAATATTCCATTGTGTATATGTACCACAGTTTCTTTAGCCATTCGTCTGTTGAAGGGCATCTTGGGTTGTTTCCAGAGTCTTGCTATGGTAAATAGAGCTGCAATGAATATAGGTGTAAGGAAGGGGTTTTTGTATTGTATTTTTGTGTTCCTAGGGTATATTCCTAGGAGTGGTATAGCTGGATCGTATGGGAGCTCGATTTCCAGTTTTTGAGGAATCTCCATATCGCTTTCCATAAAGGTTGAACTAGACAGCATTCCCACCAGCAGTGGATAAGAGTTCCTTTCTCTCCACATCCCCGCCAACACTGTTTATTCTCATTCTTTGTGATGTGTGCCATTCTCTGGGTTTGAGGTGGTATCTCATCGTTGTTTTGATTTGCATCTCCTGATGATTAGTGATGTGGAACATTTTTTCATGTGTCTTTGGCCATGCGTATTTCTTCTTTGTCAAAGTGTCTGTTCATTTCTTCTCCCCATTTTTTGATGGGGTTAGATGTTTTTTTCTTGTAAAGTTCTGTCAGTGCCTTGTATATTTTGGAGATTAGCCCCTTATCTGATGGTATTGGGTTAATAGTTTCTCCCACTCAGTGGGTGGCTCTTGTATCCTGGGCACTATTCCTTTGAGTGCAGAAGCTTCTCAGCTTAATATATTCCCATCTGTTAATCTCTGCTTTCACTTGCTTGGAGAGTGCCAGTTTCCTCCTTGAAGATGCCTGTAATGTCCTGGAGTGTTTTGCCTATGTGCTGTTCTATATATCTTATGGTTTTGGGCTGAATGATATCGAGGTCTTTAATCCATTTGGATTTTACCTTTGTACATGATGTTAGCTGGGGGTCTAAGTTTAATTTTTTGCAAGTGGCTATCCAATTGTGCCAACACCACTTGTTGAAGAGGCTTTCCCTGCTCCATTTAGGATTTCCTGCTCCTTTATCAAAAATTAGATGGTTGTATCTCTGGGGAACATTTTCTGAGTATTCAAGCCTATTCCACTGATCTGAGGACCTATCCTTATTCCAATACCATGCTGTTTTGATAACTGTTGCTTTGTAGTACAGTTTAAAGTTGGGAAAAGTAATTCCTCCCATATTCTTTTTCCCAAAGATTGCTTTAGCTATTCGAGGGTGTTTATTGTTCCAAATGAATTTCAAAAGTGTCTGATCCACTTCTTTGAAGAATGTCATGGGTATCTTTAGAGGGATGGCATTAAATCTGTATAATGCCTTGGGGAGTATTGACATTTTGATGATGTTAATCCTGCCAATCCATGAGCAGGTTATGTGTTTCCATTTCCGTGTGTCCTCTCTTATTTCTTGGAGCAGAGTTTTATAGTTTTCTTTGTATAGGTCCTTCACATATTTAGTCAAGTTGATTCCAAGATATTTGAGTTTGTGTGGTACTATTGTGAATGGGGTTGTTTTCTTAATGTCCATTTCATCCTTATTACTATTGGTATATAGAAAGGCCATTGATTTTTGTGTGTTAATTTTGTAGCCTGCCACCTTGCTATATGAGTCTATTGTTTCTAGAAGCTTTTTGATAGAGTCTTTAGGGTTTTCTAAGTAGAGTATCATGTCATCTGCAAACAGTGAGAGCTTGACTTCTTCCTTTCCTATCTGGATTCCCTTGATATCCTTTTCTTGCCTAATCGCTATAGCAAGTACTTCCAGTGCTATGTTGAATAGGAGTGGTGAGGGAGGACAGCCTTGTCTTGTGCCAGAATTTAGAGGGAAGGCTTTCAGTTTTTCTCCATTGAGGATAATATTTGCCACTGGCTTGTGGTAGATGGCCTTCACTATATTGAGAAAGGTTCCCTCCATTCCCATCTTGCTGAGAGTTTTGATCAAGAATGGGTGTTGGACCTTATCAAATGCTTTCTCTGCATCTATTGATATGATCATGTGGTTTTTATTTTTCTTGTTATTGATGTTGTGTATTATGTTGATAGATTAACGGATGTTAAACCAGACTTGCATTCCTGGGATGAAACCTACTTGATCGTAGTGGATGATCTTCTTAACGAGGCATTGAATCCTATTTGCCAGGATTTTGTTGAGGATCTTTGCATCTGCATTCATCAGTGATATTGGTCTGTAATTTTCTTTTTTGGTAGCGTCTCTGTCTGGTTTAGGTATCAAGGTGATGTTGGTTTCATAAAAGCTATTTGGAAGTGTTTCTGTTTGTTCAATTTCATGAAAGAGTCTGCCAAGATTGGCAGTAGTTCCTCTTGGAAAGTTTGATAGAATTCATTAGTGAATCCATCTGGACCTGGGCTTTTGTTTTTCGGCAGATATTTGATTACTGTTTTAATTTCATCAATGGTGATGGGGGTGTTTAGATATGCTACATCCTCTTCCTTCAACCGTGGAAGATTATAAGAGTCCAAGAATTTATCCATTTCTTCCAGGTTCTCATTTTTAGTGGCGTAGAGTTTTTTCAAAGTAGTTTCTGATTACCCTTTGAATCTCTGTCATATCAGTAGTGATCTCTCCTTTTTCATTCCTGATACGAGTTATCAAGTTTCTCTCTCTCTCTTTCTTTGTTAGGTTTGCCAGTGGTCTATCAATCTTGTTTATTTTTTCAAAGAACCAACTTCTGCTTTCGTTGATCTTTCGGATTGTTTTTTGAGTTTCCACTTCGTTGATTTCTGCTCTCAGCTTTGTTATTTCCTTCTGTTTTCCTATTCTTGGGTCCTTTTGTTGAGCATTTTCTAGTTCTATTAGCTGTGTCATTAAGCTACTCAGGTAAGCTCCTTCTTCCTTCCTGATGTGTG
Source organism: Suncus etruscus (assembly GCF_024139225.1). Lineage (NCBI taxonomy): Eukaryota > Metazoa > Chordata > Mammalia > Eulipotyphla > Soricidae > Suncus > Suncus etruscus. The sequence goes on along the minus strand of NC_064863.1, from coordinate 39,253,259 downwards.
CTTGCAAAGCTATAAATTTTCCTCTCAGTACTGCTTTTGCTGTGTCCCATAAGTTCTGAGAGTTTGTGTCTTTATTGTCATTTGTTTCCAGGAACCTTTTTATTTCTTCCTTGATTTCATCTTGGACCCACTGGTTATTGAGCATGAGGCTGTTTAACTTCCAGGTGTTAAAGTGTTTCTTCTGAGTCCCTTTGGAGTTCACAAATAATTTCAGAGCCTTGTGGTCAGCGAAGGTAGTCTGCAAAATTTCTATCCTCTTGATCTTATGGAGGTATGTTTTATGTGCCAGCATGTAGTCTATCCTGGAGAATGTCCCATGTACATTGGAGAAGAATGTGTATCCAGGTTTCTGGGGATGGAGTGTCCTATATATTATCCACTAGGCCTCTTTCTTCCATTTCTCTCCTCAGGTCTAGTATATTCTTGTTGGGTTTCAGTCTGGTTGACCTGTCCAGTGTTGACAAAAGCCGTGTTAAGGTCCCCCACAATTTATTGTGTTGTTGTTGATATTATTTTTCAGATTTGTCAACAGTTGTATTATATATTTTTGCTGGCCCCTCATTCGGTGCATATATGTTTAGGAGAGTGAATTCTTCCTGCTCTACGTACCCCTTGATTAATATAAAATGTCCATCTTTGTCCCTTACAACCTTCCTGAGTATAAAGTTTGCATTATCTGATATTAGTATGGCCACTCCAGCTTTTTTATGGGTGTTGTTTGCTTGGATAACTTTTCTCCAGCCTTTTATTTTGAGTCTATGTTTGTTCTGACTATTCAGGTGCGTTTCTTGTAGGCAGCAGAAGGTTGGATTGAGTTTTTTGATCCATTTAGCCACTCTGTGTCTCTTAACTGGTGCATTTAGTCCATTGACGTTGAGAGAAAGAATTGTCCTGGGATTTAACGCCATCTTTATTTCAAAATTTGGTGTGTCTTTTGGGTAGTCTTGTCTTAGATTAGGTCTTTCAGTTTTTCTCTTAAGACTGGTTTTGTGTCTGTGAAGTTTCTGAGCTGTTTTTTCTCTGTGAAACCATGTATTCTTCCATCAAACCGGAAAGTGAGTTTTGCTGGGTATAGTATTCTGGGTGAAGCATTCATTTCATTCAGTCTTGTCACAATATCCCACCACTGCTTTCTGGCATTCAGCGTTTCTGGTGACAGGTCTGCTGTAAATCTCAGGGAAGCTTGCTTGAACATGATTTCCCCTTTTGATCTTGCTCTTTTCAGAATTCTGTCTCTATCTGTGGGATTTGTCATTGTGACTAGGATGTGTCTTGGGGTGGTTTTTCTGGGGTCTCTTTTGGTTGGTACTCTTCGGGCATGCAGGATTTGATCACATATATTCTTTAGCTCTGGAAGTTTCTCTTTAATGATGTTCTTGACCATTGATTCTTCCTGGAAATTTTCTTCCTGGGTCTCTGGGACTCCAATGATTCTTAAGTTGTTTCTGTTGATCTTATCATAGACTTCTATTTTCGTCTGTTCCCATTCTTTGACTAATTTTTCCATTGTCTGCTCATTTGCTTTAAGTTTTTTGTCCAATCTCTCCTGCTGTAAGGAATTGTTATGTATCTCATCTTCCACAGCACCAAGTCTATTCTCAGCTTCTGATACCCTGTCCCAGAGCTTATCCATTTTGTCATTCACTTCGTTTACTGACTTTTTCAGTCCTGTTAGTTGACATGTTATTTCAGTTTGGAGTTTTGTCATTTCTGCCTTCATATTTTCTTGGTTCTTATTAGTGTTCTGTTCAACTTGATCCATGGTTTCTTGGAGTCTGTTGAGCACCTTCCATATTGCTAGTCTAAAGTCCTTATCTGAGAGGTTGATTAGTTGTTCAGTCATTATCTGGTCCTCAGAATTGTCATCTTCATTCTCTATGTCTGATGCTGGCCTGCATTGTTTCCCCATTGTCACACTTGTATTGTGGGTTTTTCTACGTGTTGTAGTGGTATTCATTGTCTATATGATGTAGGCAGCACACTCCTCTGGCTCCTCCCTTTCTGGATGGGCTGACTTGCCTCTAAGGGAGGGGAGTCCTCCGTGGATGAAGCCTCACACTGGGTCAAATCTTAGGCCCGAGCATGCAACAGAGAAGACAGTCCAGAGAGAAATGTTTGCTTCTGTGATATAGCGCCGTTCTTAGTGTGATTTTTTCCTTCTTGTTGCAATGGAGTTCTTTCCTTAGAAAGAGTGCACGGCCGCGTAGCGAGCGGAGCGGCCGTGCTCCTCTGAGCCTCTTTTTGCCCCACTCGCAAGAGTTTCACGCAAGAGGACAGTAGACAGACATAGACAGGTCACACTCACAGTCTTTCACAGCTGAGCCCCACTGGGCCGGTGTACTTTCGCGGATTTTCCCCGCCTGGTGTCACACACAGGGAGCCAGCTTTTGCCCTTCTTTTCATTCTTAATCCAGTGTATTAGATTATATACATATGTATATATATATACTTACATATAAAATAGCTTATATAAACCCAGGCTTCTTACATACAAGGCATAAATACACTTAGCTCTTTGACTCTTTAGCATTTCAGTAATCTACATTTAATAAGCAGTCACTTATTTTGTAGCACTCTTTAGCTTTTATGATATATAGATAAAATTGATAGAATTTAAATATTTAAAAAAATGATTTCGGTGAAAAATCTAAACTTGACTGACATGAGGCTATTTAGATCATTTATGTTACATCTATAAATATGATATATTTTCTAAATAATTATTCATATTATAGAAACTATTACAGGCATTTAAGGGATATTATAGGGTACTTACATATATAACTTTTATGTCTTTAAAATAAAAATTATAAAATCTGTGTATTTAAAAGTTGAATATATAAAAATAAAATATTTTTATTGTTGCATTATTATGTAGTAAGCAGAATCTAGATACCTGAATATAAATAGAATTCCTACATTCATAAAAAAAAATAAGTTGTAGTTGGTCAGCACAAGAGGTGAAATAAAAAGTAGTACTGTACTTAAAGAAGAATGTTAGTGAATAGTTCAAAGTAATCAAAAAATATAAATACATATCTGCTATCAATAGAAATTATTTTTCTTATTGAAATTATGTAAAAAAAAGGGCTGTAACTTTGGTGACTATAAATAAAAAGAATAATGTGAATCATAACTAAATGATTATATATCAAAATCTTTCATGGCAAAACTCAGAAAATCATACTGAAATCTAAGACTGGTATTTCAAAATCATACATATTCATTACAATATACAATTGTATAATTAGAAATATCTAACATTTTCTTAGTGCAATAAAATTCATTAAAAGCAGCAGTTATTTATATAGAGAGAGCAATTGTCTTAACTATAGATATATAGACAAGGTCCATTTAACTGATGAGATAGTTAATGCCATTTCACGGCCAAAGAGTACTTCTTTTTTTATTACTTCAAGGTTTTCAGGGTTCATTGTTGGAACTATTATTCAGATCATTACATCTATTTAAGACAATTTAAATAGTGTTCCATCTGATTATAACAGCCCATTAGAACAAGGTGTCACTAACTGTGGCCACAGTTTTTAGTCAAAGGTTAATGTAGAATCCAAAATTGCCATTCCACAATAATAAAAATTAAAAAATTTTCACTGCAAGATGAATTAACATAACCCTACTCATAAATAACTTTAAATTGTCCATTTTATTTTCATAGGAGCCTACATGTTTTCCTGTGAGTTGTACACAATGATTCATTTTGCCCTTATAATTTTGGATATTTTAAAAATGTGAAGAAAACAAAGTTTTGTCTTAAATTACCAGATCAGTTGATATTATAAATAGGTATCCACCAACATAGATAATAGATCTAAAAAAAATTACTGATTTCTAATTATTTAACTCTGTTTTCACATTATGGCTATTGTAAATAGTGCTGCATTGAACACAGAAGTTCAGAGGACTTTTCAGTATTGAGTTTTTGTTTCCTAGGGAATATTTATAGGAGTGTTATTGCTGGTTCAAATTAAACTTAATGTCTAACTTTTTGAGGAACAACCATATTATTTTTCAAAAATGCTAGACCAGTCTGCATTCCTACCAGCAGCGAATGAGAGTCCATTTTCCCCATATCTGCACCAGTCCTAGTTGTTCTTGTTCTTTGTGATATGTGTCTGTCTCTGTAGTATAAGATGATAGCTAATTGTTTTGATTTGCATCTCCCTGATGATTAATTATTTGAAGCATTTTTGCATGTGCCTTTTGGCCATCTCTAGGTTTCTTTGAGAAAATGTCAATTTATTTTGTCTCCCTATTTTTGAATGGGGTTGGATGTTTCATCTTGCTGAGTTCTATCAGTGCCTTGTATATCTAAGATATTGACGCCTAATCTAATGGATATTGGGTGAATATTGTCTCTCATTCTGAGGGTAGGTTGTCTTTGTATTATAGGTGCAACTAGTGCAGCTTTTTTTGAAAAACAATATGGATATTCCTCAAAAAAGTAAAAAAAATTAAAAGAAAAGGAGCTTCCATATGATCTAGCAATACAACTCCAAGTGGTAAAACAAAGAACACAAAAACCCTCTATACTTTTATGTTCATCACAGCTCTGCTTATAATAATCAGAACCTGGAAACAAGTCACATGCCTGAGAACTGAAATAAACAGAAAAATGTCCTGTGGATATGTACACAATAGAATACAATGCAGTTATTAGAAAAAGTGAGGCCATAAAATTCCCTTATACATAGATGTATATGTATATAATCGTGTTATGCTTAGTAAAATGAGTCAGAGTTAGAGGGATAGACATAGAAAATTTCCACTCTTTTTGGGAAAGAAGAAAAGAAAAGGTAATATTGTAGTAATTTCTAGAGACAATAGAGATCAGGCCAGGAAGACTAGTCCATGGTAAAAAATCTTGCCACAAATAGTGGAGCAGTTGTTAGGGTAGAAAAAGAACCGTTATAACAATCATAGTTGGAACGGACCACTTTGAACAATAACTGGGTGTTTAACAGAGATTAAGTGATATGTATGGGTATATACTATCTCTTTGTTAACAATTTCACAGTCTCTAAAAAAAAGTGAAGGGAGATATATATATATATGTGTGTATATATATATATATATATATATATATATATATAGAGAGAGAGAGAGAGAGAGAGAGAGAGAGAGAGAGAGAGTGTAAAATGCCTGCCTCAGAAACAGGTAGGGGGAGGTGGGAGAGAAACATTGATGGTGGGAAAGATTCATGAGTGCAGAGTATTGTACAATTTAAGACTGAAACTCAACCTTGAACTTTGTAACCATAGTTTATAAATAAAATAAGAAAATATTTAGTTATAAGATGTAGCACTTTTCAACAAAGTTTAAGTTTAAGGTTTTTGTTTGTATTGATTACTCACATAACAATGAATTTACAATGTCAAAATATTAAATTTAATGAATTTAAAATAGTATTTTACTTTATATTTAGATTATATAAATGTTTAAACTATAGTAGTTATTAAAACTTTATCATTTTATCAGGTAAATTTTTTGTAGTTTTATTTTAATATAGGCATTTTTTGTGAAAACATAAAAAATGAGAAGTGAAGAAACTTGAACAAGCTATTTCAGGTCAAAGTCAGAGAAAATAAATTGACAGAGCTGAACTTTGAACCATTTGGATAGAACTAGGTCTAGATACTATGCATAAAAAGGTCAGTTTTTGATTATTGCTTCTATAAATTCTATATTTCTTTATGAGGAAATAACAAAGCAGTTTAATGAATAAACTTGCCCTTTTATTAGTGTTCTTGATCTGACTGATGACATCTAGCATTATTCCAAACTCAGAAAACTTCATAAAGAAACTTTTGGTGTATGACTCATTCCAATTATTTATTGGGTATAAATAAGATCAGAGAATTCTATAGAAGGTTTTCTGTCTCTCTTCCCTATAACACTAGTTTAGCAATTAAATCTGAATTTATGAACCCAAGTGAATCTGATACTAACAATTATCCATGAAATAGATGGACTTCATCTCCTTTATTTCATTGGAAATAAATATCGTTTTGATTTTGAGCATACCTAAAAATACTTTCAAATAAAGAACAATATGCACTCAATAACTTAAGTGATAAAGCATAGGAGTTAAAATCTTGTAATTTTTTCTTGCTCTTTAGTTGTTTGTCATCAACCAAATAATGTAATATCCTTCTATGATTTCTTTCCTGTGAATTAGAAAGATTACAAATATTTCCTATTTGTGAATTGCATGAAACAATTTAATGCTACTGTCAGTTAAAGTACTCTAAGTTATGAGGTTGGAGAGATACTACAAGTTACTAACATTCTTGTCGTGTGATTGGCTGTATTGAGTTTGATCCCTGGAGTGCTATATGCACCCCTGAACCCAAAAAGAATAATTCTAGAGTGTAGAACCAATAGTAATCCCTGATATTCACCAGGAGTACCCCTAACAAACAAATGAAACACACAGATAAAAATGTAGTGTATAAAACAAAGCCATACGATTTGATAAAATATAGTAGAATCAATTGACAATTAAGAACCAGTCACCTCAATAAAGATGAAGGATAGAATGACCAATCCATGACTGGAAGCTTACCATAATTAGTGGAAGTGCAGTTAGGGCAGAGAACAGACAACTTGGACAATGATAGTTGCAAATAACTACCCTGGGCAAGAACTGGGTGCTTAAATGAAATAAAGTGATATGCGTGGTACCCCTGTAACAATATTGCAAACCACAGTGCCCGAAAGGAATTAAGAGGGGCCATAGAGATAGCACAGCAGTAGGCATTTGCCTTGCAAGGGTGATCCAGGATAAACTGGGTTCGGTTTCAGCATCCCATATCATCACCCAACACAGACAGTTGCAATTTTTGAGCGTAGAGCCAGAAGCAACCACAGTGCACATCCAGGTGTGGACCCAAAAAACCAAATAAACAAACAAATAAATAAAAGGAAAAAAAGGGGAAAAATGAAGACTTAAAGAGAGAGAAGAAAAGAAGAAAATGCACAAAAGTAGGCAGGGGAGTGAGTCAGGGAGGACAGGAGGGAAACTGGGAGCAAGAAATGTGCACTGATGAAGGGTGTTGTACATTGTATGACAGAAACTGAATTATGGACAAATAGAAATGTAAAAAACTACTTGTAAAAATGTATGACAAACCTTGTAATCCAGCTGTTTAAATAAGATAATTTTTAAAATTTTAAAAGAAAAAATCTGGTCGTCTTCATTTTTTATATGGTTTTAGCCTCTATTTAAATTATTTCAATTTTTTTGTAATTTGATGGCATTATGAGGGTATTTTGATATGATTTGGTATTATTTAGTCTCTCTTTAAAGCCAAAAACAAAGATGACTTATATGTGTTTTTGTATTTTCACTAAACATTCCATTTTGGTCACTGAAAAAACACAGTTCTCATTTTTTATAAACTTATAACTCAATATTTCACTTATCTTGTAAGTAATCAGGTCTATTACTGTCCACTATAAAACAATCAATAGCATATAAAGATGCTTATCAGTTGAGATGAAACTAAATGATTATGATAGTTTGTCTATGTCCATCTAACGAAGATTTTCTAACTACATTGAGCCAATAGCAACTAAATGTTAATCAAACACACATATGTTCAAGCACGTGCACACATAAACAAAAATGCACACATATATACATTTCATAAAAGGGCACCAAAGCAGTATTACTTCAGGAAATAGCATAATACTAATATTTTCATTATTACTTCAAAATTTCTCATTAATAAAAATAGGAATGAAGCTAAAATCTATTAGTATTCAGCTTGAATGGATCCAAGTATTTTCCAGGATCCATAAAAGGTTTCTAAAATTCACTTAACGTATGTCAGATTTATTTATTTATTTATATTTCAGTTTTTGGGCCGCACCCATTTGATGCTCAGGGGTTACTCCTGGCTAAGCATTCAGAAATTGCCCCTGGCTTGGGGGGACAATATGGGACGCTGGGGGATTGAACCTCAGTCCTTCCTTGGCTAGTGCTTGCAAGGCAGACACCTTACCTCTAGCGCCACCTCTCTGGCCCCTGTCAGATATAATTTTAAAGGAATAAGATTAGTATTATGTATATGCACATCTCCAGTGGCACTAGTAATTCAGCTTTAGGAGTTTAATCCCCCTTGTTGTCAGAGACAATATGAAAAATTGCAAAATGAATCAACTGAGGCTGTTGTTGATAATTTTTTAAATCTCAGATAAAATAATTGGTTTTCTATCGATATTCTATATAAAATTGATTGTTTTTTCTGTGTCTGTGTGGTGCCAGTGATGGGATATAGCTTACTTAGGCAAGTGAAGTATGAACAACAGCCTAACCTCTGAACCACATTTATGTTCTATCATTAGTTTCTTCACTATCATAGCATGAATATTATTTTCCTGTTTATTCACAAAAATAGTTTAAAAATCGGATATAAATTAAGCCATTTTGTAAAAATATCTTTCAGACAACAAATCTTAATGTATATAAATACAGGGCAATATAGATTGACTAAAAATAAAATTTCCAAGAAGAGACATAGTATATAAATAGTTGATTAATATTAGTAGATTAATATATTGATAACAAGAATTTAAAATTGTACCTTAAAGTATATTATTTCAAAATTGAAAAGTAGGATCATTTTTACAAAGATCAAATCTTCCAGTTGATTTGAAGCACTATATGAGAGCTAAAATGATAACTAGAGAGCATGCCTTGTATGTAGGTGGTCTAGATTTGATCTCTGGAATTTCATAGTTCATTGAGTACCACTGTAATGTTTGAGCACAAAACCATGGTAGCATCTAAGAGAATGGCCAGGTATGACCTAAGACCTCCCCATAAATAAACAAGAAAAAGTGCTACATGAAAGTGCATGATTTATATTTTTATAGAAAAATTTCTGTGAAAACACTTTTTGAGATCTATGGACATCTTTTACCTAGGAAACATAATTTTAGGTTCTGTTATAAAGTATATAAACATAAAAAAAACAGCTACAAAGAAAAGTCATGCATCTTGTAATACAGCTTTTTGCATTTCAAAAAAATTAAATATTTGCTGTTTTGTTACATTTCTATTATTTTGAGCACTGATATTTATATAATTGTTTATTTAATAAAATGGACCACATGATAAGATCAAAATAACTCAAAATGTTTACATAGATATATAGATATGATAACTGTATAGCATTTCATCTGTTGACAGAATTTTACTCGTATTCAACACCCAAACTCATGCTTTATAAAGCTCTAGTAATTTTGTTTTCATTTTCAAGCTTCATAAAGTATACATTTTCATAAAAATCTACCTACTATTAATTTTATTTTTAATATTTGTCGTATTTAAATGTTAATATTTTTCATTTTAATAATAATTTCTTTTACGTCTTGATGACTTGGAAATTGTGTTGGTGTTATTTTAGTGGGGTCAGTGGCTAGTTCCAGAATTCCTTAGTGGTCACTGAGAGTGGGGATACAATTAGAAATGCTTAATCAATAAGGCAGGATGTTTCATTGTGAAGACCAAGGATGCTGCTCATAAAACACCAGATAAACCCAGGAGATGCTATAGCCATTAGGAATCCAATTGGCAATATTAAAGTTAACTGTAGTGCCAATGTTAAAACTGGGCTCATATCACTGCATTATTTTCTTGCTCCCCTTTTGCTTTTAAAGTGATTTTTTTGTTTGTTTTTTTTTGTGCTACATCTGGCGGTTACTTCTACTGAGCTCAAAAAGTACTCCTGGCAGGCTTAAGAAGCCTGTGGGATATCTGGGACTAAACCCGGGTCAACTTTGTACGAGGCAAATACCCTACATGCTATGATTTTACATCTTATTTTTCTTGGAATTAAAGAAGTCTAAGTTATGTCTGAAATAAATCAATGAATATTTTTTAATAACTCAATGAAGCTTCTTCCGCGAAGAACCATATGGTAAATGATTAATCACTACTCACAATAAAAATATTTCTGACCTTTTCAAAATGTTGTTCACAAATCTACAACTGAGAGATAATTAGAAATAATTGTTTGATTTATATAAAATACTTAAATTAGATGAGGGGGTTTTAAAATTTGTATGGCACTATTAATAAATACTACTGCTTAAGAACTTTTGTAAATCATAAAAATTAAGGTAATAAATTGTTTAATTTACTACTTCTGTATTATACACATAAACACAGGCCACATATACACACTGGAGATATCCTATCACCACCATTACCATACTGGATTGCTATATGTTTTTAATAACTCCTATATATAGTGAAGGTATTATTTTGGTATTATAATTTTCTCAGCTAAATCATTGAGGTATTATGATTTATTTTGCATCTTAATATTTTAGGACCATATTTCTTTTAATATCTGAAGTAAGAATAAGGTAAATACACATAGTTTACTTATATACAGTATTTGTCTGATTTTTGCTTTAGCAGACTTATCTGCCATTAGTAATCATAGATGAATTATATTTTAAGTTTGTATCTATATTCTTTTATTTATTTATTTATTTATTTATTTATTTATTTATTTATTTATATTTTTACCACCTGGGTGACTCTCAAGGGTTATTCCGGGCTATGCACTCAGAAATTGCTCCTGGCTTGAGGGACCATATTAGATGCATGGACTGTCTTAGTTCAGCCACTTACAAGGTAAATGCCTTACTGCTGCACTACTACTCCAGCCCCATGTTGAAATTGAGAGTCTAAAACTTTCCTATGACTCTTCTTTTTTTATTTAATACTTTTTATTTAAACACCTTGGTTACAAACATGATTGTGGTTGGGTTTCAGTCATATAAGAGGACACCCCCATTTTACATTTTACCTCTATCTCTCTCTCTCTTTCTTCTCTCTCTCTCTCTCTCTCTCATAAACATTGTGGTTGTACTGCTGCAAATGAAGGTGTGATGTGAATATACTTTCCATATTAGCCTTCTCTTCTCTAACAGCACTCTCTGCTCCTTGTGGCAAGTTACCTACTTTGGAGCCATCCTCCTGATTTTCATCTCTATTGTTTCTGGATATCACCCCACACTGTCTTTCATTTTCCTTATATCCCAGTGGTGAGTGAAGTATTCTTGGTAAAGCATTCATTTCATTAAATTTTGTCACTATATCCCACCACTGCCTTCAGACTCTGAGGGTTTCTTGTGATAAGTCTGCTGTAAATCTTAAGGATGCTCTTTTGAATGTAATTTCCCTTTTTTGATCTTGCTTCTTTTTTTTGTTTGTTTTGTTTTTTTGTCTTTATTCTTGAGGAAGTTTATTTCTTTTTTGTATGTTTTTCTTTATTTAAACATCTTGATTATAAATATGATTGTGATTAGGTTTCAGTCATGTAAAGAACACCCCCACCTTCACCAGTGCAACATTCCCACCACCAATGTCCCAAATCTCCCTCCATCCCACCCCACCCCCACCTGTACTCCAGACAGGCTTTCCAGTTCCCTCATTCATTCACATGATTTTGGTAGTTCTCTGTGTAGTTATTTCTATAATTGCACTCACCACTCTTTGTGGTGAGCTCCATGAAGTGAGCTGGAAGTTCCAGCCCTCCTATCATTGTCTCTGAGGATTGATACAAAACTGACTTTTATTTTTCTTAAAACCCATAGATGAGTGAGACTATTCTGTGTGTGTGTGTGTCTCTCTCTCTGACTTATTTCACTTAGCATGATAGATTCCATGTATATCCTGTATAGGAAAATTTCATGACTTCATCTCTCCTGATGGATGCATGATATTCCATTGTATATATATGTACCACAGTTTCTTTAGCCATTCGTCTGTTGAAGGGCATCTTGGTTGTTTCCAGAGCCTGGCTATTGTGCTTCTTTTAGTATTCTATTCCTGTTTGTAGGATTTGTTATTGTGACTAGGATGTGTCTTGTGGTGCTTTTCTTAGGATATCTTTTAGCTGGTACTTTTTGGACATGCAAGATTTGGTTGCATGCACTATTTAGTTGTCAAAATTTCTCAGTATTAATGTTGTTGAAGTTGACCTTCCTCAGGGTTTTCTTACTGGGTCTTTAGGACTTATGTTGTTTAAATAAACTTATATTTGCAACCTTCCGTGGGGGACACCCGACCCGCAGGGGTGTGGAAATGAAGGTCGCTAGTAATTCGTGGGTTTGCCCGAGCAGAACCGATCTGCGAAGAAAAACTTGAGAAGTTAGTAAGAAAAGTCCTCAAGACAACACATGCTGTTCAAAAGGGATTTATTGTTGGGGAGATCAGCTTTTAAGGGCTGAAATACATCAGGGGGTGTTACAGGTATTCCACCAATTATAATTGCAAGCACTCATTAGCATAAGCTGGGGGAGGGTAGTAGGGAGGGGTAAAAAGGTAGACCTGAGCACATGTTTATACTAAAAGTACAAGATTCAAACAGGGTTCTATAAATTTTACTCAGCAAGCATAAATAAAACATCAGCTGTAATCATAATAATCTTTTGCTAACACAAAGGCAAGTTGCTCTATGATTTTCTTTCTGACTGGATGTATTGGGCTGCTTTGAATTACTTTAGTATTTGTCTATTTCCTTTGTTCTCAGGGCATGGGCGCCTCTGGTCACATGGGTGACAAGGTCAGGGATTTCTGAGGTGTCCTTTGTTCTAGGTTCCATCAGCTAGGCTCCTCACATATATTGTCTCTCTTGCTCTTATACCAGAGTTCTACTGTCTTCTGTTTACTTATTTTTTGAAGATATTTGTAGCCTCTTTTGTTGTTTTTATAGAGAAATTATGCAGCTCATTTTCTATATCACTGATTCTATCTTCATTGGCTGTTATACGGCTATTCAGTGATGTTTCTGATGAGGGGCTATTCAGTGAGGTTTTCTTTTCACCTGTTTTCCATCCCTGATATTTTTGTTTGAAGCTTTATCATTTATATTCTCATATTCTCTTGAGTCTTCTGGGCTATCCATTTTATCTTTTTTTTTAATTAGTTGAATATTCATAACATTTCCTCTCTAAAGTCCTGCTCAGTAATGTTATGTAAGTGGCAGGTGTTGGATCTCCAGAACTAGCTTCTTCAGTCTCAAGGTGTGGTGGAAATTTGTATAGTTTTACTATTATGAACTTTTATGTACAGTACACTTATTAAATGTTCTGGTATATACTTTGACTGAAAGAAATGTTCAGCCATAAAGTAAAGCTTATGGTTGTTCTCTTGCTAGTCTTATTCTGCTGAGATTAAGCTGGAATTTTCACATTTTAAGTCTCACGATGTTGTCCTGGACATCACCAAAAAGATTGCCCCTTCTGCCTCAGTGGTTAGTGGTGGGGTTCGTTCCCTTATGATGCTATCTTGCTCATCTTTCAACAGACCAAAGGTACTTTTTAAATGATAATATCTTTATTTAATTTTATTGTTGAAATACTTTTCTCTTTTCAAGATATTTAATTTTTGTTGTACAGTAATTTTCTTATTATTTTATCTTTTTGTTTATCATATCTTTAATTAATTATTCTTATAATTAAAAGCTGTCTAGCTGAGACACTAATATTAAAATATTTTTGATAATTTTTGTGAAAAGCTATATTCTGTTTTAGCCTATTTCATAATATTTTTATAAGTAATTTATTTGAATCCTTTATGATTTAACTGATGTCTATTTTTAACTGTCTGATTTTTTTAGTTGTCTGTTTTTTTAAAAAAATATTTTAAAATTTATTTACAAAGAAAATGTATCACATACTTAACATAACTGATCATAATACATTTGTTTCAGGATGTCAGAAAGCAGTTATTAAAAAGTAGATAGAAGATAATCTAAAAATTATTAGGTAAAGAAGAGAGAGTTCATTAGCAGTTATATTGGTGAAAATTGTTGTATCACAGATTAAGTCATTAATACAATAGCAGGTTTAGTACATTCCTTTTTTTTTAATTTCCACCTTCTCTCATCCTCCAGTCCTCAGTTTCTAACTTTGTTAGCTTCCAAGCTTAATTTTTAAATTTTATCTTTTCAAAATATCTTTTTTTTATTTAAACACCTTGATTACATACATGATTGTGTTTGGGTTTCAGTCATGTAAAGAAAACCACCCATCACCAGTGCAACATTCCCATCACCAATGTCCCAAGTCTCCCTCCTATCCACCCGACCCCCGCCTGTACTCTAAACAGGCTCTCCATTTCCCTCATACATTCTCATTATTAGGAAAGTTCAAAATGTAGTTATTTCTCTAACTAAACTCATCACTCTTTGTGGTGAGCTTCTGTGGTGAGCTGGAACTTCCAGCTCTTTTCTCTTTTGTGTCTGAAAATTATTATTGCAAGAATGTCTTTCATTTTTCTTAAAACCCATAGATGAGTGAGACCATTCTGCGTTTATCTCGCTCTCACACTCAGCATAATAGATTCCGTGTACATCCATGTATAGGAAAATTTTATGATTTCATCTCTTCTGAAAGCTGCATAATTTTCCATTGTGTATATGTACCACTGATTCTTTAGCCATTCGTCTGTTGAAGGGCATCTTGGTTGTTTCCAGAGTTTTGCTATGTTGAATAGAGCTGCAATGAATATAGGTGTAAAAAAGGGGTTTTTGTATTCTATTTTTGTGTTCCTAGGGTATATTCCTAGGAGTGGTATAGCTGGATCGTATGGGAGCTTGATTTCCAGTTTTTGAAGGAATCTCCATATTGCTTTCCATAAAGGTTGAACTAGACGGCATTCCCACCAGCAGTGGATAAGAGTTCCTTTCTCTCCACATCCCCGCCAACACTGTTTATTCTCATTCTTTGTGATGTGTGCCATTCTCTGGGGTGTGAGGTGGTATCTCATTGTTGTTTTGATTTGCATCTCCCTGATGATTAGTGATGTGGAGCACTTTTTCATGTGTCTTTTGGCCATGTGTATTTCTTCTTTGTCAAAGTGTCTGTTCATTTCTTCTCCCCATTTTTTGATGGGATTAGATTTTATTTTTCTTGTAAAGTTCTGTCAGTGCCTAGTATATTTTGGAGATTAGCCCCTTATCTGATGGGTATTGGGTGAATAGTTTCTCCCACTCAGTGGGGGGCTCTTGTATCCTGGGCACTATTTCCTTTGAGGTGCAGAAGCTTCTCAGCTTAATATATTCCCATCTGTTAATCTCTGCTTTCACTTGCTTGGAGAGTGCACTTTCCTCCTTGAAGATGCCCGTAATGTCCTGGAGTGTCTTGCCTATATGCTGTTCTATATATCTTATGGTTTTGGGGGCTGATATCGAGGTCTTTAATCCATTTGGATTTTACCTTCGTACATGATGTTAGCTGGGGGTCTAAGTTCAATATTTTGCAAGCGGCTATCCAATTGTGCCAACACCACTTGTTGAAGAGGCTTTCCCTGATCCATTTAGGGTTTCCTGCTCCTTTATCAAAAATTAGGTGATTGTATGTCTGGGGAACATTTTCTGAGTATTCAAGCCTATTCCACTGATCTGAGTGCCTGTCCTTATTCCAATACCATGCTGTTTTGATAACTATTGCTTTGTAGTACAGTTTAAAGTTGGGGAAAGTAATTCTTCCCATATTCTTTTCCCCAATGATTGCTTTAGCTATTCGAGGGTGTTTATTGTTCCAAATGAATTTCAAAAGTGTCTGATCCACTTCTTTGAAGAATGTCATGGGTATCTTTAGAGGGATAGCATTAAATCTGTATAATGCCTTGGGGATTATTGCCATTTTGATGATGTTAATCCTGCCAATCCACGAGCAGGGTATGCGTTTCCATTTCCGCGTGTCCTCTCTTATTTCTTGGAGCAGAATTTTATAGTTTTCTTTGTATAGGTTCTTCACATTTTTAATCAAGTTGATTCCAAGATATTTGAGTTTGTGTGACACTATTGTGAATGGGGTTGTTTTCTTAATGTCCATTTCTTCCTTATTACTATTTGTGTATAGAAAGGCCATTGATTTTTGTGTGTTAATTTTGTAGCCTGCCACCTTGCTATATGAGTCTATTGTTTCTAGACGCTTTTTGGTAGAGTCTTTAGGGTTTTCTAAGTAGAGTATCATGTCATCTGCAAACAGTGAGAGCTTGACTTCTTCCGTTCCTATCTGGATTCCCTTGATATCTTTTTCTTGCCTAATCGCTATACAAGTACTTCCAGTGCTATGTTGAATAGGAGTGGTCAGAGAGGACAGCCTTGTCGTGCCAGAATTTAGATGGAAGGCTTTTAGTTTTTCTCAATTGAGGATAATATTTGCCACTGGCTTGTGGTAGGTGGCCTTCACTATATTGAGAAAGGTTCCTTCCATTCCCATCTTGCTGAGAGTTTTGATCAAGAATGGGTGTTGGACCTTATCAAATGCTTTGTCTGCATCTATTGATATGATCATGTGTTTTTATTTTTCTTGTTATTAATGTTGTGTATTATGTTGATAGATTTACTGATGTTAAACCATCCTTGCATTCCTGGGATGAAACCTACTTGATCTTAGTGGATGATCTTCTTAACGAGGCATTGAATCCTATTTGCCAGGATTTTGTTGAGGATCTTTGCATCTGCATTCATCAGCGATATTGCTCTGTAATATTCTTTTTTTGTAGCATCTCTGTCTGTTTTAGGTATCAAGGTGATGTTGGCTTCATAAAAGCTATTTGGAAATGTTTCCGTTTGTTCAATTTCATGAAAGAGTCTTTCCAGTATTGGTAGTAGTTCCTCTTGTAAAGTTTGAAAGAATTCATTAGTGAATCCATCTGGGCCTGGGCTTTTGTTTTTTGTTAGACCTTTGATTACCGGTTTAATTTCATCATGGTGATGAGAGTGTTTAGATATGCTACATCCTCTTCCTTCAACCATGGAAGATTATAAGAGTCCAAGAATTTATCCATTTCTTCCAGGTTCTCATTTTTAGTGGCGTAGAGTTTCTCAAAGTAGTTTCTGATTACCCTTTGAATCTCTGTCATATCAGTAGTGATCTCTCCTTTTTCATTCCTAATATGAGTTATCAAGTTTCTCTCTCTCTCTTTCTTTGTTAGGTTTGACAGTGGTCTATCAATCTTGTTTATTTTTTCAAAGAAGCAACTTCTGATTTCATTGATCTTTCAGATTTTTTTTTGGGTTTTCACTTCATTGATTTCTGCTCTCAGCTTTGTTATTTCCTACTGTCTTCCTATTTTTGTGTCCTTTTGTTGAGCACTTTCTAGTTCTATTAGCTGTGTCATTAAGCTACTCAGGTAAGCTCCTTCTTCCTTCCTGATATGTGCTTGCAAAGCTATAAATTTTCCTCTCAGTACTGCTTTTGCTGTGTCCCATAAGTTCTGATAGTTTGTGTCTTTATTGTCATTTGTTTCCAGGAATATTTAGATTTCCTCCTTGATTTCATCTCGGACCCACTGGTTATTCAGTATGAGGCTGTTTAACTTCCAGATGTTAAGGTTTTTCTTCTGAGTCCCTTTGGAATTCACAAATAATTTCAGAGCCTTGTGGTCAGCGAAGGTAGCCTGCAAAATTTCTATACTCTTGATGTTATGGAGGTATGTTTTATGTGCCAGCATGTAGTCTATCCTGGAGAACATCCCACGTACACTGGAGAAGAATGTGTATCCAGGTTTCTGGGAATGGAGTGTCCTGTATATATCCACTAGGCCTCTTTCTTCCATTTCTCTCCTCAGGTCTAGTATATTCTTGTTGGGTTTCAGTCTGGTTGACCTGTCCAGTGTTGACAAAGCCGTGTTAAGGTCCCCCACAATTGTTGTGTTGTTATTGATATTATTTTTCAGATTTGTCAACAGTTGTATTAAATATTTTGCTGGCCCCTCATTCGGTGCATATATGTTTAGGAGAGTGAATTCTTCCTGCTCTACATACCCCTTGACTAATATAAAATATCCATCTTTGTCCCTTACAACGTTCCTGAGTATAAAGTTTGCATTATCTGATATTATTGTGGCCACTCCAGCTTTTTTATGGTTGTTGTTTGCTTGGATAATTTTTCTCCAGCCTTTTATTTTGAGTCTATGTATGTTTTGACTATTTAGGTGTGTTTCTTGTAGGCAGCAGAAGGTTGGATTGAGTTTTTTGATCCATTTAGCCACTCTGTGTCTCTTGATTGGTGCATTTAGTCCATTGACGTTGAGAGAAAAATTGTCCTGAGATTTAATGCCATCTTTATATCAAAATTTGTGTGTCTTTCGGTTAGTCTTCTCTTAAATTAGATCTTTCAGTTTTTCTTTTAAGACTGGTTTTTTGTCTGTAAAGTTTCTGAGCTGCTTTTTGTCTGTGAAACCTTGTGTTTTTCCATCAAACCGGAATGTGAGTTTTGCTGGGTATAGTACTTTGGGTGAAGCATTCATTTCATTCAGTCTTGTCACAATATCCCACCACTGCTTTCTGGTATTGAGCGTTTCTGGTGACAGGTCTGCTGTAAATCTCAAGGATACTTGCTTGAACGTAATTTCCCCTTTTGATCTTGCTGTTTTCAGAATTCTGTCTCTATCTGTGGGATTTGTCATTGTGACTAGGATGTGTCTTGGGGTGGTTTTTCTGGGGTCTCTTTTGGTTGGTACTCTTCGAGCATGCAGGATTTGACCACCTATATTCTTTAGCTCTGGAAGTTTCTCTTTAATGATGTTCTTGACCATTGATTCTTCCTGGAAATTTTCTTCCTGGGTCTCTGGGACTCCAATGATTCTTAAGTTGTTTCTGTTGATCTTATCATAAGCTTCTATTTTCATCTGTTTCCATTCTTTGACAAATTTTTCCATTGTCTGCTCATTTGCTTTAAGTTTTTTTTCAAATCTCTCCTGCTGTATGGAATTGTTATGTATCTCATCTTCCACAACAACAAGTCTATTCTCAGCTTCTGATACACTCTCCCAGAGCTTATCCATTTTGTCATTCACTTCGTTTACTGACTTTTTCAGGCCTGTTAGTTGACATCTTATTTCAGTTTGGAGTTTTGTGATTTCTGTCTTCATATTTTCTTGGTTCTTACTAGTTTTCTGTTCAACTCTATCCATGGTTTCTTTGAGTTCTTTGAGCATCTTCTGTATTGCTAGTCTAAAATCCTTATCTGAGAAGTTTATTAGTTGGTTGTTCATTATCTGGTCATCAGAATTGTCATCTTCATTCTCTATGTCTGATGCTGTCCTGCATTGTTTCCCCATTGTCACACTTGTATTGTGGGTTTTTCTACGTGTAGTGGTGTTATTCATTGGCTATATGATGCAGGCAGCACACTCCTCTGGCTCCGCCCTTTCTGGATGGGCTGGCTTGCCTCTAAGGGAGGGGAGTCCTCCATGGATTAAGTCTCACACTGTATCAAATCTTAGGCCCGAGCATACAACAGAGAAGACAGTCCAGAGAGAAATGCTTGCTTTTGTGATATAGCACTGTTCTTAGTGTGATTTTTTTCTTCTTGTTGCGTTGGTGTTCTTTTCTTAGAAAGAGTGCAGGGCCGTGTAGCGAAGTGGAGTGGCCGTGCTCTGCTGGAGCCTCTTTTGCCCCACTCCCAAGAGTTTCCCGCAAGAGGACAGTAGACAGACATTTACAGGTAGCACTCACAGTTGGGCCCCACTGGGCAGGCGTAGATTCATGGATTTTCCCCGCCCTATGTCCCAAACAGGGGACCCGGCTTCTGCATACATTTTTTTTAAGACGGGAGATACACTAAAAAAGGTGTGTGTGTGTGTGTGTGTGTGTGTGTGTGTGTGTGTGTGTGTAAATTGTTTGTATAGGCACAGCAAAATATGGAAGAAATTGGAAGGAAAAACCTTTGGCCTAAAAACAGGAAGATCTTAATCCTGAAGTATTTTGAATGAAGACCAATTTAAGGCTCCAGGCATACTAGTTTGTCCAACCCTATAGTCATTCTCTGTGGTCTCAACAACAGCTCTTCACCAACACATTTGCTGCTGTCAGGTTTCTCTAGTTATAGATCCTGGTTTCTGTACAAGTACTATGCTGAAGACCGAGTGGTGTGTAATGTCTTCTGATTTCATCTCATCATTATTTAGCAGTGCAGAGAATCCTGCCCTAAAATCAGACTGTTGTTGTTTTTAGGTTGTCAGGGTATCATAAGAACTTTCTTTGAAGTAAGTCAGTGCCATGGAAGTAGTGGGGCCTTCCTTGGTAGAATTTTTATTTCTGGTGATGGTGTAGGAAACCATGTTTGTTCTCATAGATGGTATCCAGGGTTCAGAGATGCAATAGTTTTTGTATCCAAATCAAACTTGTTTCTAAAAGTTTATTTTAGATGTTTTGTTTTCCTTTTATACTAATCATATTTTCCTTATATATTATATAAATTTTGTTTAAATATAGGCAATTTATTGTCATAATAATTTAATTGCAAAATTACAGTAGTTTTTTATTATTTTCATGTTTTTTTCTTTTTATTGTTTTACATGTCATAATAATAAAGTCTGGTATTTATTTAATGTAAAGTTAATTATGTTTTTATGTCTATATTAAAATCATTTTGTTTTTAGATGTAGTTTTCTTGCAGTCATGCCTGCATCTTTATAGTTTAGTTGTTAGATAATTATGGACCAGAAATATGCCTTAAATTATGCATAAAGTTATTTATCATTAATTAATAATTATGGATGTGTTTTAGTAAATACAATAAAATCAGAGGTAATTTACAAAGTTTTCTTCCATTCCACTCTTTAATTTTACAAGATTATTTATTTTATCAGCCTCAAGTTGCTTATTATATAACTCTCTGTTCTTTCCATAGATTAGTTTTGTTATTTAGTGGCTCCTGAGTATCACAGGACCTAAGAAATACTACGTTATTAGATCTGATGAAACATGAGGCCTGCACTCCTGAGTTAAACATTATTAGAGAAACTCCTGACTATTTAGTTGAGCTAGCTAGCTAGAACTCAATAAAAGTTTTGAAGATCAGATTAACAGCAGTTGAGAGAAAGATGGAATTCCAAGATGAGATGGAGGAAAGTATTAGAAATCAACATAAGGTAGAAAATAACACAATCACATAATAACTATGGGATGCACTTAAGAGGAATAGTAGAATCATCAGAGTCTCTCATGAATAAGAAGGGAAATTTGATGATAAGACAATCATTAAATTATAGAGAAGAATTTTCTAGACTTGGCAATAAGGTCTAAGAGGCCATTTATGTTCCAAAGAAAATAGACTCAACCTGGAAAATTCCAAGACACATTTTACTCAAAATGAAAAATTCAGAGGATAGAAATGGATAATTGAAAACAGTATGATCAATACAGCAAGTCACATAGAAGGAAAGCCTGTAAAATTAACAGCAGATATATCAAATGAGATTCTATGAGCATGAAGGGAATTAAGGAATATACTACAAAAACTCAACGAATTGAATGTCTAGCCTTGTATAATCTATTCGACCAGATTTTCATTAAGATTTGAAAGAACAACACGAAGCATCTGAGATAGGCAACAGTTTAGGGAATTCATAACCTTGAAACCAGTTTTACAGAAAACATTAAGCTTCTTAAAAGAACAGAAAATATTTCTCAGTATGAGTATCGTGTATGGCATTCACTCAAGATACATATGATTGTCCCCTAGTAGATTATAGATAATACATTTACTTTTTGTTTGCCAAGGAATTTGATGCATTTTCAATAATGAATTAATATCTAATTCATAATGAGTGCTCTATGTATTCAGTCTTTTCAAATTCCTTCCTGAGATAAAGCATTTTAAAATTTTATGACCTATTTAGATTTTCTCCTTGAAATTTTCTTAATTTTCTTCAGTCCTACTACATTATACACTTGCAGAATTTGCTTACTATCTTTAAATTCTAAAATGTATTAGTGGAGAATTAAAAAATATAGTAGTATAAAAGACAGGGAAGATGGTAACATGATGCAACTTAAATAGAAAATTTAAAAAAATAGCAATATATTTTAGATTCCAGAGTTAAAATCTATGTATGTAAATGAGAATAGGTATAATATTATTTTGTACAAAATGATTTTAGTTTAGATGTAGGTTAAAGATAGTAACAAATCATCATAAATTGAATTTATTGATTTATTTTCTAATAAATGCATTTGCTCTTCTTTTAAGTTTTCTTGCATCAAGTAATATGACATAAATGAGTTTTGTGCTTGCTAAGTGGGTCAGCTACACGAGAATGGAAAATTGGGAACATTGGTGGAAAGAAGGCTATACCTGTGTTGGTATTGGTATTAGAACATTGTATGCCTGAAACAACTCTATTCTGAATAACTTTGTAAATCATAGTGTTTTAATGAAATTTTAATTAAATATAGAGAATTGGACACATATATAAGAAGATGATAGATAATCTCTTCACATTTCAAGGATTAAATACTTAATAATTGTTATTATTAAGTTCTAGGATAAAAGTAAAAGTTAAAATAAAAATATGATATTGTGTTCATTGGACCCTCTATTTCTATATGTTTTTCTTCTACCTTTGTCTCTGTCTCTGTCTCTCTCAATTTCTTGAAATTTGGAATGTATTTGAAATTATATCATTGACCTATTTTTCCATAAGATTTGAAATATGTCAGATTAAAGGGCCAAAGAAATAAGATAAAAAAGTGTCATACTAATAGGTCTACGCTTTGTATAAATTGTATTTTATGTATTTATTTATGTATTTATGTATGTATGTATGTATGTATGTATGTATTTATTTATTGGTTTTTGGGCCAGACCAGGTGGTGCTCAGAGGTTACTCCTGGCTGTCTGCTCAGAAATAGCTCCTGGCAGGCACGGGGGACTATATGGGACACGGGAATTCGAACCAACCACCTTAGGTCCTGGATAGGCTGCTTGCAAGGCAAACACCGCTGTGCTATCTCTTCGGGCCCATAAATTGTATTTTAATTGGATTATATATACTGTCAAATTCAGCAACAGTAGAGATCATCATTGGACTAAAGATTTTGTATTTATTACTAGGAAGTGACAAAGAATATTTCTAGATTGTTGAAAATGCTATGCTTTATATGACTGAGTATTAGTCACTATTTAAAAAGTAGTTCCACAACATGACCTAAGAACAGGTTATCCTACCTTACCAGCCATTGATAAGACAAAATCAGAAGACTTGTCACCCGTTGGTAGGTCCAAAAACCAAGATCGCGATTTACAGATGACTGGCTGCTAGAACCATGACCAGACTGTATATATCTTGGGACCAATAAAAAAGCCCTAGTCTAGGGTTTGAACTACGACCTGCACAACAACCATGATCCCCAGTTCCAAAGGTCTGGCAGAGACAACTGTAATGGAATGGGGCTTCTGGAAACACAAGGAAAGGCATTATCCTAGGTGCCATCCCAGGTTTAGTGCCAAGACCAAGACCACCAACCACAGAAGATGGATTAAAATGACACTGAGGGAACGAAACTTCTAGAACCACAAAGACTGACTTCATCATAAGTCCCATCCCTGGAACTGTGCAGATACTGAGATCGATAGATACAGAGGTCTGATTTTATCACCTAGGACGGAACAGAAGTCTTCCAAACAACACAAAAGCACCATCGGGAGAGTAAAGGATCCTGAACAGAGTCTATAGTTGATCCCATGACAATATACTCCAAGGGCGGAGAAACCCCATATCTCTTAGGCCAAGTGAATTCCTTTTGGAATGACCCAATATTTACTGTGCCAGGGCAGGAGGGAAAGAAACAGAACACAAAATATTGTTTATCTTTTTATATATGTTATTTTTTATCTTCATTTATTATCATTAGTATTATATTTGCCTATCTATTTTTGGTTGATTTCTATGTTTTGGCATGGTTATTGAAGCTGTTGCCCCCATTTACACTTTTTTTCTTTTCTTTTCTTTTCTTTTCTTTTCTTTTCTTTTCTTTTCTTTTCTTTTCTTCTTTTCTTTTCTTTTCTTTTCTCTTCTTTTCTTTTCTTTTCTTTTCTTTCTTTATACACTCTGCCACTCTACCATGTTTCTTATCTCAAGACCTTGGCGGTTTTTTTTTTTTTTTATTGTTGTTTTGGTGCTTAGCGTTATTGTTGGAGTCCTCACTGGATATTTGACATTTCTTTTTGTACTGGTGGAGTGTTTCACCTTTTTCTCCTTCGTTTCTCTAACTGAGGATGAGACCCTCTAGAAGAATTCCACTTATTTTCTGCATATTAGACCTTTACCCCAGTTTACTACTATTCCCTTCTTCAAACAAAACCACGTAACTTGAACTAGCTAGTCCTGTCCCCCAGTTAGAGGGGGAAATAAGGGAGACACCAGGACCAAACAGGTGCAAGACTACTAAGTATTAGGCTAGATACAGAGGGAACAACATATTCTGGCAGCCCTAGGGGTGAGGGAAGAGCATATAGGAGGTAGGACAAAAATGGAGGTGTAGGGAGGACAAATTGGTGCTGGAAATCCCCCCTGATTTTATGTAAATGTGTACCTAAAATATTATTGTCAACAATATGTAAGCCACTATGATCAAAATAAAAATTAAATTAAAAATAAATAAATAAATAAATAAATAAATAAAAAGTAGTTCCTGCCTGATAATACCAACTTGAGAAGTGCCTGACCATGGGAGACAAGTGCCTCAATAATTAGAATTGTCCATCAGAAGATTGGTATTGTCAGAGCAATCAAACTTACAGTCAGGAGAATGCACTAGCAATCTGTTGTTCTATGGAAATGACATATAGGGCCCAGGTATATCCAGCAGGCATGCTAAATATTTTACAAAATAGGTGGCTCAGAATTATTGTTCACTTTTTTTTAATGCAACAAAATCTCTTTCATAGATCACATTGGAGGCCTCACAACAAAGATGGCAAGCTGTGAAAGAAAAGTTTGTTCTAGTTAATAGATATAGCTCTGTAGTTTGGGCAGGACATATCATTTTAGGAGCATTTTGTGCTGTTATAAGGAAACAGTCTCTTAGTTATCTATAATTTAGTGCTCTCCATTTTATGAAGAAGTAACAATTCTGGGTCAAATACTATGTTAAAATTTGGAAATTATCATATCTTTAGTCAGGTGGTTATTACCTTAAAAGATCATAATGAAGCAAAAAGATTCAATTAAGGGAACTGTTTTGATGGAATTTGTTTGGCCTAATAGACTTTAGTAATGCCTAACACTGTATTCCTGAAATTGCTTGCAGCAGAGGCTCAGTGAAATTGTCATTCAAATAAATTAATGTTAAGAAAATTATAGTTAAAATGCCTAAATCATTAAAACACATTCACAAATAATAATAGTAATTGAAACATTTTGTAATGACATCATTTATTCTTCTGTATACATACACAAGCTCACAATAAATGAAGTTATTTTACCAAAGTGGTATAATATAATATTTTACCTGTTATTATTTTGTAAATCCTATGATACAAGCTTCAAAAATTCTATATTATATAGCATTCCTATAAAAAGATAATATTGTAGGAAATAATAAGATGCTTCCCAGAATATATCAGTCAGAAGAAAATTAAAGAATTGTTTTACTTTTTTTCCTACACTGATAAAAATGATACTATATCTTACATGAAGAATATATATTTTTCCTTTGATGACTTGTTTTAAAATGGTAAAAGAATGATTTCTATTTCTAAGGTGTTGAATGAATTAATATGAGTCTTGATAGTTTTGGATGATAGTGGATGGATAGTGAGGCCTTTCTTGGCCTGTATGAAAATGATCCACAAGAAGTCAGGAGACATGAAGCTTTATTACAAGGCTCTTACCACCATGTGTGTATCTTATGTGGCTTCTAAGCTAACTTTTATTTTTATATTTGACTAAGAAACTTTATTTCACCAAAATATCTTTTTAATATCTTTATTTAAACACCTTGATTACAAATATGACTGTAGTTGGGTTTCAGTCATATAAAGAACACCCCTCTTCACCAGTACATTCCCATACCCAGTGTCCGAAATCTCCCTCGTCCCCTGCACCTGTACTCTAGACAAGCTTTCTACTTCCCTCATTCATTCACATTGTTATGATAGTTGTCAGTGTAGTTATTTCTCTAACTGCACTCAAAACTCTTTGTTGTGAGCAGCTAATCTGTTAAGCAATCTCATTTAGCTGCCCTGCATCTATCCTCTCTTGCATTTCTCCATCCTGCATCCTTCTGAGGCTTCTGCTGAATCTCTTGCTGAATCCATTTCTGAATATCTCTTCTTCACCCCTCCCCTGGGCCTTAATTACCAACCTTAGAACCCTCCCAGCAGTAGGCTGGTCTGACCATCAGGTAAGATTAGCATTTGGCCTGGGGAGAGGTCACATTAAGGAATGGGAAAACTTTTCTTTAAAATAGCCCATGTGGGGCCAAAGAGATAGCAAAGCAGCAGGGCATTTGCCTTGCATGCCAAAGGACGGTGGTTCGAATCCCTGCATCCCATATGGTTCCCCGAGCCTGCTGGGGGCAATTTCTGAGTGTAGAGCCAGGAGTGACCCCTGAGCGCTGCCACGTATGACCCAACCCCCCCCTCCAAATAGCCCATGTGTTAGAAATATAAGTGCAAAACATTCTATTTTAATATTTTACGTTCAGTAGAATGAAAATAACACTGTTGTATTTTTCTTTCTACACTTTATTTTGCATAATAATACCAAGAGACAATAGAGATGAGGGCTGGAAGGACCAACCCAGGATATAAAGCTTACCACAAGAGTGGTGAGTTCAGTTAGGAAAATAACTACTCTGACAACTATCATGACAATGTTAATGACTGAGAGAAGTAGAATGCCTGTCTCGAATACAGGCAAGGGGTGGGAAGGGAGATATGGGCACTGGTGGTAAGAATTTTGCACTGATGAAGGGAGATATTCTATTTTATGACTGAAACTCAACTGCAAACATACTTGTAATCATGGTGCTTAAATAAAGATATTATTAAAAAAACATGCAGTATGTTCATGACATCGCATGCAGGGTATCATCACATTGACATTCATCATTTGTCAGTCACGAGGGACCATGCTTTATTTGTGATGTATAAAAAAACATAATTTTGCTTTTGAATTAAAGATCTAAAATTATATTTGCTTTCATTTTCACTATTTAATAAGTATATCTTTCATTTGCTATACTCTTAAATTTCAAAATGAAGACTAACATATTGTATTGTTCATGCCAAGTACACCTACTTTACTGTTGTTCTTTAATACTGCAATTGTAAATATATGGATTTAAAGTTATTTTTCTCTTATTATCCCTATATTCTCTTTTTGTTATTACTGAGAAATTACCATAGAAGAGCTTTTGTTCTGTGAAATGTAAGGTGAGGTAGAATGTGCTTCAAATTCCTTAGGTACGTCTATAGATCAGATTCTGTGTTGTGCTCTGTCTTTAGAGAGGTTTCTGGTTTCTAAATATTCTTAGTAATATAAATTTCCAACAACTTTCTCTTTAAAATGTTTTTGAGTGATTCATTTTTTTATTTCTGTAACTATTCTTTGACAACTATATAATTCACTCAATCAATTGTCATGTCTGCTGCTATATGTTCCCATTGTAAGTGATTATTTTTTAGATAGCTACTCTGAGAAATTTCTGATATCTTCTTTCCATAAACTACTCACTACTTGGCTAGAGGCTAAGGATTATGAAATCTACTTTATAATCCTAATTTTATATTTTCTATTATTTATACCCTTGTGCTTATTTTAGATTTAAAATTTATTTTTATTAATCCTTCTGTATTTTCAAAATGCCTAATATTAAATTATTTAAAAAAAGTACTAATCAAATGATTGACTTTTAAGTATATTTCTAGTTTTAAATTGTATTTTTATGACACTTTTGTAGTAGGTCTATCTTCTATTCATTTTTATTCACATATACATTTATCATTTTGCTCTTACATATGTGGGTCTCCTATATTTTCTAGGTATATCAGCAGAATCTAATTGTGAACATTTACTGCTGATTAGAGTAGTAACTTTTGTCTTGTTTTATTTCATAATTTATAAAAATATGGATTCCATCTTCTGAGTGGAAGACATTTTCAAATAATCATTTTAGGAAAAAGGCAAGCATTGCTCCTATCTTCAGTTTTACACTTTCTATAAAGAATTCTAAAATTGCAGCCTAATCTTCAATTGAACTTGCTGTTGGATATGTATTCCACAACTGAAACTAGTGCTATAACTTCAGCTTCCTTACATTGGTTTGGGTGTTCCATTTGTAATGACAGACATTTAAAATGATTTGATTAAATTTGAGAGAATAGGGGCATTAAGGTTTTAGTTATTTCTATGAAAGACATTATCTGTCTTTTGCCATCCTTCACCTTTCTGTTGGTCTCTTTTTCTCTCTCTTCTCTTTCAGTCCTTTGTTCTTATTTATTTGACAGAAGAAATATTTTTACATAAGATATTGATCATGAGTGCTAAATTTTTGTTTGAAGAATGAAAGATGGGCTGAAATTGGAGAACAGGCAGGTCATCCAGAAAATTGAATTAACTATGTCTACTATATAGCTCTTGTACTCCTATTACTTCCAACAGTGTTAGATACATGATATATATATTTGGTATTACTCATTGAAAAGAAAAGTTCATTATAGACACATGAAAATATTTCTGCCTGCTCCGTTTTTTCTCTTCTATCAGTTTTTAAATATTATACCGATTTACTTTATTTTAAGGAAATTTCTTTAGAAATAATTTTAGAATTAGAAAAAAATTCACAGCTAGTATACATTCTCATAATACACACTTTGTTTCCCTTGTAATTTGAATCATATGTGGTATATTTGCTATAATTAATGAACTTGTAATAACATGCTACTCTCATTTAAAGTCCTTTAGACATCCTTAGTATTTGTCCATTGTACTTTTCTATTCCAGGATTTTACATTATGAGTAT
The DNA here is from genome assembly GCF_024139225.1 of Suncus etruscus. Taxonomy (NCBI): domain Eukaryota; kingdom Metazoa; phylum Chordata; class Mammalia; order Eulipotyphla; family Soricidae; genus Suncus; species Suncus etruscus. Next base: position 39,224,445 of record NC_064863.1, on the reverse strand, counting down.
TCTCTCTATCTTCTATTATTCTCAGCCATGACAGTTATTTACTTATTCCTAACATGTTTTTAATGAGCTTGAGAGGGTGGAGCAATGTTTTTGAAAAAGTAATCTATAAGTTTACTGAATTGATTGTATATTACTCATTATCATATTAAAGGGTACAAAGAAAAATTCTACAAATATCATGTGACAAAGCAACAGAGCTTTTTGTTCATATTAGTTTATAACTATTTATTGCTTTCAAACTTACATGATATGCTCAAATAATATTTACTACATAAGGAAAATAGAACATTGTAAAAATATTTAAACTAAATATATTAGTGAGCCATATTATTTATTTATATAACTAAAATGCATCATTTCTAAAATTATGTCAAAATAAACCAAGAATTTTTTAGTTTATAGTAACCATATGATATTTGAAGTGATATCAGGGACATGGCAGATAGTCCTTGAAAGATTTATTTTATGAGGCAGAAATTTTGTATAAAAAACATTTATGAATTTAAATACTATTATGATCATGTTACCCAAACTCCAATAAAATTATTAGATCACAATTAAATATGCATTTTGTCTTTAAGTATAAAGACAATTTGTTTGAGATGCTTAGCTATGTCAAATATCATGTCTTAGGGCCAAAAAGATAGTACAGCAAATATGGCGCTTACTACGTATGCAGCTGAACTGGCTCAATCCCTGTCACTTATTATGATCCTCAAAGCCATTCAGTACTGATCCCTGAGAATAGAACCAGGAATAAACCCTGAGCACACTATGTGTGTCTCAAACACACACACACACACACACACACACACACACACACACACACACACACACACACACTTAAATAATGAGCAGTCACCTTTAAAAATAGTTTTAGAGAATTATGGCCAGCGCGGTTGCGCTAGAGGTAAGGTGTCTGCCTTGCCAGCGCTAGCCTAGGACTGACCGAGTTCGATCCCTCGGCGTCCCATATAGTCCCCCAAGCCAGGAGCGACTTCTGAGCGCATAGCCAGGAGTAACCCCTGAGTGTTGCTGGGTGTGGCCCCAAAACCAAAATAAAATAAAATAAAAATAAAAAGAATTACTTCTATTCATTTTTTATATAAATTCAGTTTTTTTAAACCGAAGCACCTATCTAATTTCTTCTGAGCCATTGGACATGTTATTTAATGGCAGATACTGTTAATTATTTAAATAAGTTATGAACCCAAGTTTTTTAATTGCATATTTTTAGAATCAGAAAAGTAGGCTTATGTCCTGACAATATTCTTATAAGGAAGCACATAATTAGCAAGTTTCTTTAATTTTTTATTTATAAAAGCACGATAATAATGAACTCCATTTAAAAAGCAGTTATAAAATATTCAGTTATATTCTAGGTAAATTTATCTGTAGTGAGGTAAGAAAGCAATAGTGGTGTGTATATTCAAATTAATTAGATAACCATAAAGCATATCTGAGAAATCAATATTTTAGATAACACATTTGTTTTGATATATTAAATTTATCATACCAGACACCAATTTGCTTATATTAGTCTATTTTTTGAACCTGGTTAGGTCAACATTAACCTGAAGTTTCAAAAGCCAACAAGACAATTTTAAAAATTTCAAAAGAGTTTAAAAAATGCTGTGTATTATTTAGAAGATAAATAAGGAGACATTTGTTAAGAATTAGCTGCTATTACATATATATTAATTATTTTAACCGCTGATTAAGAGATCTTATTAATACAAAAGTAAAGTAAGCAAATCATCCATTTGACACTCTGTAGTTTCTTCCTTTTTTGGTTTTTCATTCCTTCCTTCCCTTCCTTCCTCCTTCCCTTCCTTCCTCCTTTCTATCCTTCCTTTCTTCCTTCCTTCCTTCTTTTCTTCCTTCTTTCCTTCCTTCCTTCCTTCCTTCCTTCCTTCCTTCCTTCCTTCCTTCCTTCCTTCCTTCCTTCCTTCCTTCCTTCCTTCCTTCCTTCCTTCCTTCCTTCCTTCCTTCCTTCCTTCCTTCCTTCCTTCCTTCCTTCCTTCCTTCCTTTCTTTCTTTCTTTCTTTCTTTCTTTCTTTCTTTCTTTCTTTCTTTCTTTCTTTCTTTCTTTCTTTCTTTCTTTCTTTCTTTCTTTCTTTCTTTCTTTCTTTCTTTCTTTTTTTCTTTCTTTCTTTCTTTCTTCCTTCTTTTCTTTCTTTCTTTCTTCCTTCTTTTCTTTATTTCTAATCTAATTTCTTTCTTCACATTGTTGTTGTTCAGGGGATATTCCTGGTTCTCTACTCTTGTAAGGTTGTGTACCACATAGTTAAACAGGATTCTAAACTGGATAGGCCATGTGCAAGGCAACAAGCATCCACATCATCACTCCATTTAATTACTCCAGCCCCAAGTTTTTATCTTTTGAACAAATCCTAAGTCATAGATTTTATATACTTATTATCTATCATCACATGATCAAATAGCTATTTTAATTTTTTATAATTTATATACAGGTATCATTTCTCATATAATTCCTATATAATCCTGTAAATTTCTATTATACTCTTAATTTGCATATTATACTAAAATTTATCTTAACAATTAAATTTTATATCATTTTATTTTGGGGTTCATACCCAAGGACACTAAAACATCACTCCCTGCACTATTTGAGGACCATATGGGATTCTGAGGATAAATCATATTATGCTAATTGAACCAAGGTCCGTTATGGGTTGCATCATGCAAGGAAAATGCCTTACCACTGTGCTATCACTCCAGCCTCATTTATTGATTAATTTATTTTGGGATTTTTTTTTGGCCACACCTGGTGACGCTCAGTGGTTACTCCAGGCTATGCACTCTGAAATTGCTCCTGACTTGGGGGACCATATGGGATGCCAGGGATCAAACTGCACTTCATCCTAGGCTAGCTTGGGCAAGGTAGATGCCTTACTGCTTGCGCCACTGCTCTGGACCCTAGCCTCATTTTTTAAATAATGTATTATTAATATTATATTTTTTCTTTCAAATGTACTTCACTCTATACTTTTTGACTGGATAAATTGCACATTTGACTTTCTTTAGATTTGATTTTATATTTTAGATTTAATATTAACCAAAATATCAGTCTCCTGTTATATTAACCATGACTAATTGTTTGCTAAAGTATTTGTAAATAGTATTTACAAACTAAATAGGATTTGTAAAGTATTTGTAAATATAATGCTAAAATTGACCCATAAATATATGGGTATATATTAATATTAGATAAAAATAATGCTTTAAATATAATTGTGACTTCACTTTTGTTTTTCTAAGATTTTCTTTTTCTAACTTTCAAGCTAAAGATAGTCAATGCAACATGATTAGAAATTCTATTGATTATATTTGAGTATAAACATAATTTGATTTTAGTTGGTATATAAAATGATTGCTGTGGACAAAATATTTATGTTATTCTTTTTAATTAAGATTCATAAAGTTGGAACTTGTTTCCAGTGTGAAATTAATGGAGGTAGCGACTCTCTTATATCATATATGCAGGAAACAAGCAATAGTATTTGAAGGTGGATTTTGGGGAGGTAACTAAAAGGGATTAGTTATTGTTGTTTTTATCTTAAACTTCACAACACATATAATAGTGGCAATTACTTTTCTTTATTCTCTATAATTTGTATATGATGCACTGTTAATCTAAATGACCAAAATCACCACATTTCTTGTTTATGTTCTAAATAAACACAGATAAGTTTGCTTATATCAACTTATTGGAACATTTTTTCTAAACATATGCCTTATTTGGAACATGTCCTAGAATCCTGTACTACAAAAATCAACTCAAGAAAATAATGCCTTTTATTAACATATTGTGTTCATTTTAACCATTAGAACAGTAAGAAAGTAACACATAGGATTTATTTTGAAAAAAATTACATAAAAAGTAATAAAATGAGTAAAACTGATTAATGAGTTTGGGGCCGGAGAGGTGGCACTAGAAGTAAGGTGTCTGCCTTGCAAGTGCTAGCTAAGGAAGTACCGTGGTTCGATCCCCAGGCGTCCCATATGGTCCCCCCAAGCCAGGGGCAATTTCTGAGCGCTTAGCCAGGAGTAACCCCTGAGCATCAAAAGGGCATAGCCCAAAAAGAACAACAAAAAAAACTGATTAATGACTGAAAGCATTTTATTTTTTATGTGAGCCTAATATCTATAAACAGAGCAAAAGGAAGAATGGGAGAAAGACCTGACCGTGGTGCAATTCTGCCATAGTTGCAGATGACCCAGCAGGAAGGTCTGGGCAGGTGGCCCATAAAAACTGTTGGGCAGAAAAAATTGGCTATAGGACAACATGCTCAGTCATTGAGCGGGTCTGCCTGGAAAGTATAGTCATCTTTTAAAGCAAAGAAAAAAAGTGGAGTGACTTTAGAAGGAACTAACAGATGGAGTCTGTCAGCTACTCAGGGCTTGCATGTGTCTTCTTGCCAGGTTTTCCTTGAAGGAAGAGCCAAACAAGCAATACACCTCTTTGCTGTCACATATGTTAATTTTATTTTCATTTTCATTAAGTAAAAACTAGAAATTTCTTTAAGCTGTTAAAACTGTGTGTCAAATTAAATTATAGCACAAGGCAATATTTTAGTGTTAATTGGCATAAAATGCCAGTTCATTAATTACAAAAAAAACCTAACTCAATGATAAGTACTTTAGAATCTTGTAAATTGTTTACTTAAAGGCCTGTAGTGTTAGTACAGCAGGGAGGGCATTTGACTTTCTTGTGGCATCTTTGGTCACTGATACCACCAGGAGTGGCTGCTGAGTGTAATGCCAAGAATAGCCCCTGAAACCACTGACTGTGGTCCCCAAAACAAAAATAGTGTACGTTAGTACTTAAAACTTTAACTTATAAAATATTTTATATAATAAAAATATTATAACGGTAAATTATGAGATCTTGAGGTAGATATTAATGAACATATTATTAATATAAGCTTATACTTAATGTAAAGTCCCTGTACTTACTGAGGAAAATAATTTTTATTAGCTGCTGATACTTTAAAATAGCTGTTTATTCTTTTAAAAATCAAAATATATTTTACTGATTTTTTTAAGTTCATGCTAGTGGAGGTTTATACCTTTTGACCTACGTGAAGCTGTAGACTATCATTTTCTCTATAAATTGTGAATTAATTGGTGACAGCAACATTTAAAAAATGAGATCAAAAGTTTCACTCCATATATTTAATAAAGTATCAAATTTTCTTGATGTTTGGTTATGGTAGTTTTTTTTCCCCATACTAACAATTTTAATGTTGACTGGCAAAATTTACAAGTAAATTATTTTGTATTTAGCTATTATATAATCTGTCAGCATATTATTAATATGATTGTTTATTGCACAATGTGAATTAAAAGTTTTCAAATTTATTAGTTGTGTTACTCATAAGTATTTTCTAGCAGGTAAGTAAAACAAATAAACTTGAGGCACCAATGAAAATAATTAATTTTAAAAGCACATTTTGCATAGCACATTTATTTAATACTAAAATCATAAAGTGACACAATGCTTAAAAATTAGAAATATGAAAGCCCATCAAAATACACTTGTCTCATATAATGTATTTTTGAATATTTATTTACTTTATTCTTTTACGATCATTATATCACCCCGTGAATATATTGGCAAGTTGTAAATAATAATAAATATTAATGTGCAAATTTTATATAGAAGACATTCACATTGAATTTTTCTATTATTTTTATCAGTTTTTGAAATGCAATCTTCATTTATCTTTTTCAGATAATAAATTGTGAAAAAATAAGTGTTGATTAATTTGATAAAGTCTAGATGCAATTTCAGCATGAATGTAAATCTGTTGCAATATCTTTCTAACAATATCTTTCAATATATTTATAATGTATTCTTTTTTTTTTTTTTTTTTTGGTTTTTGGGCCACACCCTTTTGACGCTCAGGGGTTACTCCTGGCTATGAGCTCAGAAATCGCCCCAGGCTTGGGGAGACCATATGGGATGCCGGGGGATCGAACCGCGGTCCGTCCTACGCTAGCGCTTGTAAGGCAGACATCTTACCTCTAGCGCCACCTTCCCGGCCCCTATAATGTATTCTTATTGTAAATAAATGCAAAATTATATCAAATGTCCAGGATTTTACCCTTAAGATTATTTTTTTTTTGATTTTTTTGGGCCACACCCGTTTGACGCTCAGGGGTTACTCCTGGCTATGCGCTCAGAAATCGCTCCTGGCTTGGGGGGACCATATGGGACACCGGGGGATCGAACCGCGGTCCGTCCTACGCTAGCGCTTGCAAGGCAGACACCTTAACTCTAGCGCCACCTTCCCGGCCCCACCCTTAAGATTATTAATAGTATAAATTGGGTTTGAGTGTGAAAACTAAAGTTTAGTCTTTTCACACAGGAATATTATAATAAAAGAATATAATATATATCTCCAAAATATTATAGTAATTGTTTCACTCATCTATTTTAAGTTAAAATAGGTATCATAAATCTAAGGTAGTTTTATTGACCAAGTATCACTTGTATCAATGAAAGTTCTGCTTCCCCAAAAATAAATCCTATATTTAATTGTAAATATTTTTTGGTCTGGGTTTTAGTGTATAAGGAAAAATCAATAATGATAGAGGGGTTTGAGTATACGACCAGTATGTGGCCAAAACTGGTCCAATTCCCTGTATCATGTGATTTCCCAAGCTGTTCCAGGTACTATCATGAAACCTGATCACTGCAAGAGTGTGTACATTGGTAGCTACTTTAAGGCATTTCTCCCATCATCACGGGAACCAAATCTTTTTTTAGTACGTGCTATCTGTGACTAGGTGCTCTCTCTAAAACAACGAATTCCTCCTCTTATCATGGTACTGACATTAATCTGGTTCCCTGGTAATTTTCTATAGTAAGTTTTATTGCCTAGTATATAATACATCTGTTCTACCACCAATTTAGTCTAATAGACTATTAGTTTAATCAAATCGCAGAATAAGAACACAGGATCTGAGGTGGATTTTTCAGGACATTTTTGATCATTTAAAACACACAGAACTAGTTCTTTGAGAACAAGAGTTTTATTTTTCCCTTTGACACCAATATGGGACATAAGGAAAATAAATTTCACCCCCTTAGGTATCCCTGAAGTTGAGATAGGACATGGTAAGAAAGCAAATCAAAAGGCCAAGATGATCTTACCAAGGCTCGGCACTTTTTTATTCAATAAGTATTGCCTGACTTTTATCAATCTTTGATTAGAGTCCAGAGATCTCATAAAGTATGTTCTGATGGTAGTTTTCAGGTCAATTTTTTTTCAGAGAAATAATAGGCCATTGGCATTCCCTACTCCCCAATTTTTAACTTCAGTATAGATTTTACATTTAAGTTCTTAAAAGCTATTCTCTTGATTTCTCCTAAGAGTCTATTTTGGAGTTATAATGGTTATAACAGACTCCAAGATCTAGATGTAAGGCAGCAACACTTTAACTCAGTAAAAAAAAATTAGAAATTGTTTAAAAGAGAGGTGAAATTTTCTGATTAAATTGTTAGCTCTGAAGTCTACTTTAATATTTGTTTATATTTTTGGACAATAAAGTTCAGCTACTTTAAACTTGGAGCTTTGCTTCGGAAAGTCTATTTCATAAATGTTGTATGATAAATTTTCATATGGATATCATCCCAGGAAATAAATTTCTCTTTATTTCCCGAAATAAATATCTTAGGAAATAAATAAAAGAAAATAGTGACACTATTAAAAGGAATATTTACTGTGTAATGAAGATTGTTATGCATTTTTGGCCACAGTAATAATTCTTTTACCTTAACTTTTTTTATTAATTCATTTTTGAATAAAAATCACATACCTAGTCATAGGCATTTGAAAATATTAATTTATAAAGATCATTGATATAATTCTATACTTTTTATTCTTGAGAAAGTTATTTTATGAAGAAAATACATAAAATAACAATAGGAACTAAGCTCCACTGGGAGATTTATAACACTACTCTGGCACCAACTTGTGCCAGTTTTGATATGACAATGAGGAAAGGAAAACTTGACCTAAGACCAGGCTGTCCTATCACATCACCTAACACTAAATGGAAATCAGAAGAGTTATCATCCTTTGAATTGTGAAAAATTAGAGCACCACAACAGAAAACTGACTTTGACAACTGTGACTGAACAGAGCCTACCTTGGGACTAATAAGGAAAACTCTACCCTAGGCTGTAGTCCAGGACACATAAAACAACAGCAACAACAACAACAACAACAACAACAACAAGATGTCTTAGTGCAGAGGTCCAACTTGGACAACAGAGACTGAGCAGAATCTTTGGACCCATAATATCCTAGGCTTTGGCTTAGGGACTGAACAAAAACAGGGAGCAAGAGTTACAGAAGACTGAACACCACAACAATGATGGATAGGAACCTTTAGTAGAACCTAGAGACTCTATCCTAGACCCTGACCTATAACCTGTGCAAATACCAAGATAGCTAGCTACAGTGGTTGATTTTCTCACACACAACCAAGAGGAAACTTTCCTGGCATCACAAAAAAGCCTTTGGGATGGGGAATGAGTATATATGGAGCCAGGGATTGATCCCATGATGGTATGCTTCAAGGATGGAGAAACCCTGAATCTCTTAGGCCACGGGAATTCCCTTTCTTCCCCAATGCTTACTTTGCCTATACAAAAAAAAAATGTGGGGGGAATGCCAAACCCTACCACTCCAGCACCCATACTTTTTCTTGTTTTGTTTTGATTTGTTAGTTTTTTACTTTAATTTTCTTCCTTTTTTCTTCCACTTTTCTCTTTCTTTTTCATGCTTGTGGTTATTATTTAGAGATTTATTTTTATTGTTATTTGCCGGGTCCATTTTTTTTCTTTTCCTTCCATTTCTCTCTCTCTCTCTCTCTCTCTCTCTCTCTCTCTCTCTCTCTCTCTCTCCTTTTTTATTTTGGTAGTTGACACCAAATTTTTTTCTCCCCTTTGTCTTATCCTTTTTATCTCCAATGATGGAGATAAAGCTGTAAAGTGGAGACCAGTTGCACTAGCATACTGGGGGGTAGAGGAGGGAGATATGGGATGCATACTGGGAACGGGCGAAGGGAGGACAGCACTGGTGGTGGGAATGACCCTCATTCATTGTCACTATGTACCATAAATGATGCAGTGAAAAATTTGTAATGCACTTTGGTCACAATAAAAATTAAAAAAAAATAAATTATTTTAGAGAGAAAAATACAGAAATTCTTGATCATACTATTCATATTGTTTAGAACAACTTTTTTTTAAAAAACAGATATACTTTAATAAAATTATTCACTAAGTTAAATATTTACTTTATTTAAATTTCTATCTTATAAAAAGGTTTTAATAACATAAGGTCAAAAAACTTGTTACATAAGATCTATCACCAGCAGACAATTCTGATCTTCACATCTTTCTTCAATGTTTCATAGATTATTCCCACTATTTGAAAAGAAAAGAGGGACATGGTTGTGTTGCATTCTTAAATAATGGCAAGAAAATATTATTTATATTGTATTATCAATAATTTCTATAAAATCCTTTTATGTAAACTTCCACTGCAAAGACAATTGACAGTCAATTTTCTTTAAAATATTTTTGCTTTTTCTATGCCAGAACAAATATCATATTTTGAGACAAGAAATATAAAATAACTCTATAGTATCATACAATTAAAATGTAAAAGCTGATTTGTTGGTCAGGGGAAAAAAGTTAGATATAGTTAATTTCTTATGTAACTTGTAAGTTTGAATCATCATATCTAAAACCTTCTTTTTAGAATCTGTCACAAACATAAAAATGCAATAAAATGCTATGAGATTAGTGTCCATAGAATGTACTAAGAGCCTAAACACCATTATACTGCTTTTGGAGGCAAGAGTCATTGATAAGTAATTCAGAGAGTGAAATCTTCATGAATGAAATTAATGGCCATTTAGAAAATGTATTTCAACCTCTCTCTCCTCTGTATGTAATATAATTATATATTGAGTAGGTGGCTTTCAAAAACTACAAAGTAGACCCTAATAATAAAACAGTGATCATTTTCAAATATCCATTTGCAATCAACAGAAACAAAATGTACTTTTAAAAACTTTTCTTCTCATTTTACAGTATTTTTGTTATAGCAGACAAAATAAGTAGTCAGAAATAATATTTGGTCTTATTGATTTTTATGGTTTGTAGTACCTGATATACTATAAATCATTTTTAAAATGTTTATATTATTTTATTTAAGGATTAGATAAAATTGGCATATAACTTGTGGTTAGGGATGCATCTCAACAATAGCTTTCATATCTTATATATGTGAGATCATGAGTTAGAAAAAGAATCAATCATTTATATTAAATATATTTAGATGATTTAGGGAGATGCTTCTTAAATAGAATTAATTCTAATACATTTTCATTTCTAATCAGTGTTTTAGTAGACATGTATATGTTGATATATTGAATGTTTTTTATAGACCTTGAAAAAGAAAAAAAAATATAAATTGCAAGGGAGATACATTCTGCTAGAGGTTCTTAATGTCAGACTTTTCTTGTACCCTCAAATAGATAACCTACAAAGGAAGTAAATTGGATTCCTGTGACTTGCATAGATTTGCCAGTCACTTTCATCTGAGACATCACATGCTCTTTGGAGTGAATGTGAAATACCTAAGGTGAAATTTTATCTATATATAGAAGTGGCCACTGAATTAAAGTTATGGAATTATGCATATTTATACTCTTGTAACATATATTACTATGTTAGCATACTAATACAATAAAGTATATATTAACATACTAATATAATTATATAATTAAACATATTAACATACTGATATGTTAGCATACTAATATAGTAAAGTATATTAGCATTGGTATGATGGACAAATGAAACCTAATAAATATTTTGCTTTACTTTAATTTTTCTCTTTTCTAAACCTAGTGAATTGGATAGAAATGCCATAAAAAACGCATTAAAGCTGAGAGTACATGAAATAAAGATTAATTTAATTTAAAAAAAGGTTAACATATTACCTTTGCCTCAATTCTTGGGGAAACATATCCAGTGAACTGTGAAAGGGCGATATTGTGATGTTAGTGTCATCTTAGTTCTAAGAAAATTTTATCAAGCACAAGAAACACAGAGAGCATTTTAAAGTGATTCTGAAATTTTTATAAAAAAACAATGAAAGTAAAAAAGAATAAATTTTAACCTAGTAAAATTTTTCCAACTTAGGGTCTAATTTCAGTGAATCAAATTCAAAACATGAAGAGACAATAAGTTTGTTTTGAAATTCACAAATGATGAAATATTAATAAAGAAAACAGTCTTCAGAGAGAAATAAAATGGAAACCAATAGAAACTTAAATGTGTGTAAGTGAATGAAGAACACAAGGATAGCAAATAAATTGTTAAGGGAGTAGAAATATTTAAAAAATGGTATTAAAGGAAAAGTGTCTAAAGTCAACAATGCAGTTTAACACTAAACAAAGAAAAATTGATCAATAGTATGAGCACGGGTTAGAAAGCAAAATTAAATTTTAGCATAGATACTATTTTATTATACATTATTAGAATATTATTTGAAGTTTTTTTCTTCTTTATTTGAACATCTTGATTACATAAAGGATTGTGATCAGTCATGTAAAAAACACCCCCTTCACTAGTGTAACATTCCCACCATCAATGTCCCAAAAATCCCTCCATCCCACTCCACCCCCACCTGTACTCCAGACAGGCTTTCCAGTTCCCTCATTCATTCACATGATTATGGTAGGTCTCTGTGTAGTTATTTCTATAGTTGTACTCACCACTCTTTGTGGTGAGCTTCATGGAGTGAGCTGGTGTTCCAGCCCTCCTCTCATTCTCTGAGGATTGTTACAAAAATGACTTTTATTTTTCTTAAAACCCATAAATGAGTGAGATTATTCTGCATCTCTCTCTCACTCTGACTTATTTCACTCAGCATGATAGATTCCATGTACATCCATGTATAGGAAAATTTCATGACTTCATCTCTCCTGATGGCTGTATAATATTCCATTGTGTATATGTACCACAGATTCTTTACCCATTCGTCTGTTGAAGGGCATCTTGGTTGTTTCCATAGCCTGGCTATTGTGAATAGTGCTGCAATAAATATAGGTGTGAGGAAGGGGTTTTTGTATTGTATTCTTGTGTCCTTAGGAGTGGAATAGCTGGATCAAATGGGAGCTCAATTTCCAGATTTTGCAGGAATCTCCTCCATATCACTTTCCATAGAGGCTGTACTAGACAGCATTCTCAGCAGCAGTGGTAAGAGTTCCTTTCTCTCCACATCCCGCCAGCACTGATTGTTCTCATTCTTTGTGATGTGCGCCAATCTCTGCGGTGTGAGGTGGTATCTCACAATTGTTTTGATTTGCATCTCCCTGATGATTAGTGATGAGGAGCATTTTTTATGTGCCTTTTGGACATTTGTATTCCTTTTTTTATCAAAGTGTCTGTTCATTTCTTATCCCCATTTTTTTTGATGGGATTAAATGTTTTTTTCTTGTAAAGTTCTGTCTGTATATTTTGTATATTAGCCCCTTATCTGAAGGGTGTTGGGTGAATAGTTTCTCCCACTCAGTGGGTGACTCTTGTATGCTGGGCACTATTTCTTTTGAGGTGCAGAAGCTTCTCAGTTCAATATATTCCCATCTGTTGATATCTGCTTCCACTTGTTTGGAAAGTGCAGTTTCCTCCTTGAAGATGCCTTTAGTATCAATGTCATGGAGTGTTTTACCGATGTGCTGTTCTATATACCTTATGGTATCCGGTCTGATGCCAAGGTCTTTAATCCATTTGGATTTTAACTTCATACATGATGTTAACTGGGGGTCTATGTTCACTTTTTTACAAGTGGCTAACCAGTTCTGCCAGCACCACTTGTTGAAGAGATTTTCCCTGCTCCACTTAGGATTTCTTGCTCCTTTGTCAAAAATTAGGTAATTGTATGTATGGGGAACGTTCTCTGAGAACTCAAGCCTATTCCACTGATCTGAGGGTCTGTTTTTATTCCAATAACATTCTGTTTTGATAACTATTGCTTTGTAGTACAGTTTAAATTTGGGGAAAGTAATGCCTCCCATTTTCCTTTTCCCTAGGAGTGCTTTAGCTATTCGATGGTGTTTATTGTTGCAGATGAACTTCATAAGTGTTTGATCCACTTCTTTGAAGAATGTCATGGGTATTTTTAAGGTGATCGCATTAAATCTGTATAATGCTTTGGGGGAGTATTGCCATTTTAATGATGTTAATCCTGCCAATCCATGAGCAGGGTATGTGTTTCCATTTCCGCGTGTCCTCTCTTATTTCTTGGAGCAGGGCTTTATAGTTTTCTTTGTATAGGTCCTTCACATCTTTGGTCAAGTTGATTCCAAGATATTTGAGTTTGTTTGGCACTATTGTGAATGGGGTTGTTTTCTTAATGTTCATTTCTTCCTTATTACTATTGGTGTATAGAAAGGCCATTGATTTTTGTATGTTAATTTGTAGCCTGCCACCTTGCTATATGTGTCTATTGTTTCTAGAAGCTTTTTGGTAGAGTCTTTAGGGTTTTCTAAGTAGAGTATCATCTCATCTGCAAACAGTGAGAGCTTGACTTCTTCCTTTCCTATCTGGATTCCCTTGATATCTTTTTCTTGCCTGATCGCTATAGCAAGTACTTCCAGTCCTATGTTGAAGAGGAGTGGTGAGAGAGGACAGCCTTGTCTTGTACCAGAATTTAGAGGAAAGACTTTTAGTTTTTCTCCATTGAGGATAATATTTGCCATTGGCTTGTGGTAGATGGCTTCAACTAGATTGAGAAAGGTTCCTTCCATTCCCATCTTGCTGAGAGTTTTGATCAAGAATGGGTGTTGGACCTCATCAAATGCTTTCTCTGCATCTATTGATATGATCATGTGATTTTTATTTTTCTTGTTGTTGATGTTGTGTATGATGTTGATAAATTTAGGGATGTTAAACCATCTTTGCATTCCTGGGATGAAACCTACTTGGTTGTAGTGTATGATCTTCTTGATGATGCTTTGGATCCTATTTGCCAGGATTTTGTTGAAGATCTTTGCATCAGCATTCATCAGGGATATTGGTCTGTACTTTTCTTTTTTGGCAGCATCTCTATCTGGTTTTGGTATCAAGGTGATGTTGGCTTCATAAAAGCTGTTTTGGAGTGTTCCTGTTTTTTCAATTTCATGGAAGATCTTGGCTGGGATTGGTAGTAGCTTCTCTTTAAAGACTTAAAAAAATTATTAGGAAAACCATCTGGGCCTGGGCTTTTCTTTTTGAGCAAATGTTTGATTACAGTTTCAATTTTCTCAGTAGTGATGGGGGTGTTGAAGTTTTACTGCAACAAATTAAACTTCGTCATGAATTTTAACAAACTACTGCCTTGACTAGGTTTTTGACTAATAAATCAAATAAGGATATAATAGAGAAAATAAACTAAAATAAAAAAAAGTGAACAAAATTCTGAAAATAAAAAGGAAGTGATTAAATAAATAAAATGCTATAAAATAAATGACAAAATGCAATAAAGGTCTACTTTTAATAAAAACATGGTTTAGGTAAAAATAAAATTTTTAGAATCTAAAAAATTTTAAGACACTATAGGGATATGTCAAAGTAGATTTGAGATAAAGATAATTTTATACTAAAAGCCAATCCCTCATATTTATTCATGTAACATGCAATCCTCAAATTTATTTATGTAACAATGGACGTTCAACCTTGAAATAAAATCAATAACACATCAACAAGAAAAAATCAAAACACAGATGGATGATTTCAATTTCTTTATCTCAATAAGTGATAAAACTAAAGTACAAATCAGTAAGAAAGAAGCAAATATAAACATCTTTGATTTGCTTAAGATTTAGAAAACTCTTCATGCAATAACAACAAAAGTCAATATGCTTCTTCAAGTGTATGCAGAATTGTTGCCAAAATAGAACATGGTATGATCCATAAAAAACTCAATGATTGCCAATATATTCAAGTTCTATAAATTATTTTCACTGAGAATAATTCAAGTATTAGAAAGTGTTTACCTTGCATGCGGGAGCTTCAGATTCAATGCCCAGTATCCCATATGGTCCTTGGAGCCTGCCAGGATTGATTTATGAGTGCAAGGCCAGTAGTAATTTCTGAGCACTACCAGGTATAGATCAAAAAAAAATAAAGATAAATTAAAATATTATTGATTGATCTTCATAGTATATGAAGATGTTTGGAGACTAGTTAATATACTTTACAGTTTTGAGTAAAAAATAGAAACTAGAAAAATATAGAATTGAAATTAAAGTACTATTTAATTAAGACCTTCATAGTGTGCCACCAAGAGAACACATGAATTATTTAGTCTTAGTTTTAATTTTAATTATTTTTATTTTACTTATTTTATTTTAAATTATCTATTTATTGTTTAGAAGTTGGAAAAGTTTATTTGTAAGTAAAATAGAAAGGATAAAGAACACCTTATGTGGGGAAGAGAATTAGTAAAGACTAAGGTTAGTTTTTTAAATTATTATTAAACTTTAAACAATTTTTCATGTTTTATTTATTTTACAAGACCTTGGAAGCAAACCTAAGGGACCCATGGATCTCATGACTAAGAATTCATGATGAATGTTGCTGGCAATTCAGTCTAAGGGTCCACTGTGCTGTATTGTTTGGGTTACATGGTGCTTGATATTACCCATAGACACTGCTGGAGTGCCTGGGGGCCTCCAGAATCACATCTGTTAGAGTTGGTTCCTTTATAGGTAAATTTCCAGGTCCTATAGCTACACTTCAAATGCATGGCAGTCAAAATAGAGCATTATCTAAGCATGGACAGCCACATGAAAGGCAAGCTCCTTAACCTTTATCTCTGATCAATTCTGAAATACTATTATACTTATGATTTCATGTTATATAATATTCTCATTGCTTTTGAATTTTCTTTGATTAATTAGGAACATTTATATAAATAATTTTTTTCTAAAACTAAATTCTATTTTCAGTGCATTTATTTGGGAATCAACAAATATTTTACTTTCAAAGCCATGTTTCCATATTTTAGTTGTAAGAATTTCACAAAAACATACATGCAAGTTTCTTAGTTTTTAAACCTTTAGAAATCCTATTACTTAATAAAGTTTTTGCAAAATGATTTCTGTAGGATATGTTGGGGTCCACTTTATGACCTTCTGCATCTTATACATTCTCTAAAGCCATTAGGTGGAATGGATTTAAACATATTTTATTTAGCAAAAGTTATTGCTGGATAAATTAGATATTTTCCAGTTCTTAGAAATTTCAGGTAGCTTACATAAAAATTGTGAAACATATGACAGCAACAGAAATGTTTGGCACTACTATTCTTCACTACTATGAAGAAACAGAACACAAGTTTCTCATACTCTTAACAGTTTAAAAATGTATCTCCATTGTTTTATTCTGAGTTCTAGATAACCTTAAATAATTTATTAAGATATGAATTTTAGATTACACATGACTATGAAAGAATTATTGTTAGATCACTATATCATATATATTGTGGATTTAATTGAGGTTAGTTATTTGGAAGGCAATTAACTTCTCTCCTGAGATATCTCCAACTCCCCATTCAATATTTTTATGGACATGTCTTCATACATGTTTATATTTGAACAATATTATCATGGAATCATGAATGCTCTTTTTTGTGACTTTCTTTTATCAATCAAATTTGCTGGTTTAAGATTAGTGTCTCTTATAATTAAAGAAATTATAGATTCGTCAGATAGTGCATCTACAAAGAAATTACTCTAAAATTCTTTCTTTTATTTATTTATTTATTTATTTATTTATTTATTTATTTATTTACTTTTGAGTCATAGCCGGTGTGCTCAGGTATTACTCCTGGCTATGTGCTCAGAAGTCAGGGCTGGAGCAATGGCATTGAGCAGTAAGGTGTCTGCCTTGCTGGCGCTAGCCTAAGAGGGACCTTAGATCCCCAGCATCCCATATATGGTCCCCCAAGCCAGGAGCGATTTCTAAGTGCATAACCAGGAGTAACCCCTGAGCGTCACCAGATATGGTCCCCAAAAAACAAACAAGGAAATGAAATCTTTCCTGGCTCGGTGGACCATATGGGATGCCTGGAATTGAATCCAGTTTCCTCCTGGTCAGCCGCATGCAAGGCAAATTTCCTACAGCTGTGCTATAGCTCCAACCCCTCTAAAATTCTTTAGAGAAGTTTGTTTGCTTCACTTACCATGTTAGAAAAATACTAGTAATAGTTTAAGGCATGAAACAATTACTTAAGTTTATTTTTGTTTTATGTTGTAGAGAAAAAGTTTTTCAGTAGAAGGGAGCAAGGATATTCCCTTTCAATCTGAAAGCCCCATAAATGCATAGGATTCTATGCTAAGAGCATATGTTGAATGAAATCTCTTTTTTTTTTAATTTTTATTGAGACCAATGTGAATTTCAGTCTTTCACTGTTGTATTTAAGGTACTTAATGACATTGCATTAGGGCAATTTCCACCCCCAGTGTTGATCTTCCTCCACCACTGTTCCCAGCATGCATCCCATACCTCCACCTTTAGCCCCCTGGCCTGCTAGTGTAACAGGTCCCTTTTGTGTATAGCTTATTGTAGTTTGGGTCTCTTGATTCAATTGTCATTGACTTTGGGTTGGTATTTTGATCTGATCACTTTTTATTTCCACTCAACCCTCATGAGACTTCTTTACCCCTGGTACAATCTACTTTTGTTTCTCAGTTTTCAGAAAGACATAGAAATATGAGGCAGAAATAAATGATTCGTGATCTATGGTTCTGATTTAAAAAAAAAGAAAAGTGGGCTGGAGACCTTGTATAGAAATTATAAATTTGAATTAAAAAAAAAAGGAAAAAGAAGGGGCTGGTATGGCAAAATGTTTTGTTGTTGTTGTTTTTGCATAGGCATATCAAGTATTGGGGAAATTAGAAAAAAATTCCCTTGGACTATAGAGATACAGAACATCTCCACCTTTGAAGCATAATCTCATAAGCCTGATTACAGGCTCCAGACCTAGTCATTGTCAAACCCGAAAGTCTTTTTTATGGTGCCAGAAAATGTTCTGCTTAGTTGTGGTTGTCAAAGTTAGCCCTCTGTAAACGGAGATCTTGTTATTTTTAGAGATCCTAGGATGAAGTCTAGAATAGAGACTTTCATTATAGTTCCAGAAGTTCAGTCAGGATTGTTGTAGTAAGTCTTTTGTATTAGGTGATCTTTGTGTTTGCATAGATCAAAGGAAGGAGTGACTTCTAATATCAACTCACCATTAAGTGATGAGATAGGGCAACCTGCCCTTAGATCAAGTTTTTGCTGTTTCCTTTTCTACAAGATGTCATATGAAATTACCCTGAGCAAGTTGATACCATTAAGGTATTAAGGACTCCCCCAGGGGAAGTTTACTTCCTGGTACTATTGCAGGGAACTGTGCCAGTTCTAAGGTTGGGATCTGGAATTCGGAGTTGGATGGCTGATGTTCAATCATATGTGATCTAAGTCAAGTCCTCATGATATATGGTCAGGGTGGACGGTGCCCCTGTATTATAAAATTTATGTGTTCTTAGCCCTAATAGAAAAAAAAAACTTTTTCTATACCTAAAATTTCTTCATTTTAGTGTGCCTATGAAAAATGAACGATGATATATTATATTGTTGGTGCATTTGGAGGTAAAAATGTCTTGCTATACAATATCTGTGCCCTGGTTTTGAACTGAGATTTTATCCCAAGCAAGAATATTCTACTAGAATTTATGTAACTTTCACATAAGTTTAACTGGACAAAAATCTATAAGTTAACATGATATTATGAAAAACATAATTTGTAATTAATTTTAATAGTAGATTAGATTATAATTAAATTATAGTTAATTATAATTTGATTATAATTAAATATAGGGGTATTTTCCTTTGAATGCTGAATGATTCTTTTGTTTGTTTATGTTTGAGGGCCACACCTGGTGACGCTCAGGGGTTGCCCTGGCTATGCACTTAAAAATCACTCCTAGCTTGGGGGACCATATGAGACTGGGGGGGATAGAACTGCCATCCATCCTAGGTCAGCCTCATGCAAGGCAAATTTTCTACCACTGTGTCACTGCTCCAGCCCCTAAATCCCAAATAATTCTGAGTGTATCTGCTAAAAACTCATTTTCTCCCATAAGAATAATTTGTTTTGTTTTTGCTTTATTTTTGAATAATCATATTTATATTTTAAAAAATTTAAAGGATTTATTCTTGATCTAAAATAATATCCTTGCAATAGAAAAAACTGCCTAGAAGTAACAGTAGAGGTCTTTATATTTTGAGGACAGTGCCTTTTCAGCATATTGCAAGCCTTAAAACTAACTTTAATACATTGACCTACAAAATAAGACTAAGTAGTGTCTAGTAGATAAGAGCAAGTATTTTTTGGTGAGAGCAAAGGGAACACCTGGCAGTGTTCACAACACATTGTTGCATTCTTTTTCTTAAACCGCACTTCTGTGGGAGAGGCTCCAGAAACTATATGAGGTCCCAGGGATCAAATCCAGATCAGCCACTTGTCAGACAAGTGCCCTACACACTGTGCTATCATTCTAGCCCCAAGATATTTTTTAACTTTAAGAAGTTTTTAATACAAAACTTTTGTTTTCTATCTCATTAGAAATGAAATAAACGAGTGAGTGAGAAATGGCTGCAGGTGGGGGTTTCCAGGCAGAGTGCTGACTGCTCTACCTGCAGAATCTCCACCGGGCTGTGCTTCTTCTGAGGAACTGAGCACCGGAAGGGAGCCCTGTCCTACCCTTCTCTGTCTTTCCTGAACTCTGGAAGCTCTCCTCAGAGCCCTGGGAAGCAAACCCCAAAGAAACTACATTCAGAAGCTACCCAGCGAGCCAGTGAGTGAGTGAGAAATGGCTGCAGGTGGGGGTTTCCAGGCAGAGTGCTGACTGCTCTACCTGCAGAATCTCCACCGGGCTGTGCTTCTTCTGAGGAACTGAGCACCGGAAGGGAGCCCTGTCCTACCCTTCTCTGTCTTTCCTGAACTCTGGAAGCTCTCCTCAGAGCCCTGGGAAGCGAACCCCAAAGAAACTACATTCAGAAGCTACCCAGCGAGCCAGTGAGTGAGTGAGAAATGGCTGCAGGTGGGGGTTTCCAGGCAGAGTGCTGACTGCTCTACCTGCAGAATCTCCACCGGGCTGTGCTTCTTCTGAGGAACTGAGCACCGGAAGGGAGCCCTGTCCTACCCTTCTCTGTCTTTCCTGAACTCTGGAAGCTCTCCTCAGAGCCCTGGGAAGTGAACCCCAAATAAACTACATTCGGGAGCTACCCAGCGAGCCAGTGAGTGAGTGAGAAATGGCTGCAGGTGGGGGTTTCCAGGCAGAGTGCTGACTGCTCTACCTGCAGAATCTCCACCGGGCTGTGCTTCTTCTGAGGAACTGAGCACCGGAAGGGAGCCCTGTCCTACCCTTCTCTGTCTTTCCTGAACTCTGGAAGCTCTCCTCAGAGCCCTGGGAAGCTAACTCCAAAGAAACTACATTCGGGAAGAGATAACAATGCTATCTGGGCAAAAGCCGGCTCCCTGTGTGTGACACCAGGCGGGGAAAATCCGCGAAAGTACACCGGCCCAGTGGGGCTCAACTGTGAAAGACTGTGAGTGTGACCTGTCTATGTCTGTCTACTGTCCTCTTGCGTGAAACTCTTGCGAGTGGGGCAAAAAGAGGCTCAGAGGAGCACGGCCGCTCCGCATCTCTACGCGGCCGTGCACTCTTTCTAAGGAAAGAACTCCATTGCAACAAGAAGGAAAAATCACACTAAGAACGGCGCTATATCACAGAAGCAAACATTTCTCTCTGGACTGTCTTCTCTGTTGCATGCTCGGGCCTAAGATTTGACCCAGTGTGAGGCTTCATCCACGGAGGACTCCCCTCCCTTAGAGGCAAGTCAGCCCATCCAGAAAGGGAGGAGCCAGAGGAGTGTGCTGCCTACATCATATAGACAATGAATACCACCACAACACGTAGAAAAACCCACAATACAAGTGTGACAATGGGGAAACAACGCAGGCCAGCATCAGACATAGAGAATGAAGATGACAATTCTGAGGACCAGATAATGACTGAACAACTAATCAACCTCTCAGATAAGGACTTTAGACTAGCAATATGGAAGGTGCTCAACAGACTCCAAGAAACCATGGATCGAGTTGAACAGAACACTAATAAGAACCAAGAAAATATGAAGGCAGAAATGACAAAACTCCAAACTGAAATAACATGTCAACTAATAGGACTGAAAAAGTCAGTAAACGAAGTGAATGACAAAATGGATAAGCTCTGGGACAGGGTATCAGAAGCTGAGAATAGACTTGGTGCTGTGGAAGATGAGATACATAACAATTCCATACAGCAGGAGAGATTGGACAAAAAACTTAAAGCAAATGAGCAGACAATGGAAAAATTAGTCAAAGAATGGGAACAGATGAAAATAGAAGTCTATGATAAGATCAACAGAAACAACTTAAGAATCATTGGAGTCCCAGAGACCCAGGAAGAAAATTTCCAGGAAGAATCAATGGTCAAGAACATCATTAAAGAGAAACTTCCAGAGCTAAAGAATATATGTGATCAAATCCTGCATGCCCGAAGAGTACCAACCAAAAGAGACCCCAGAAAAACCACCCCAAGACACATCCTAGTCACAATGACAAATCCCACAGATAGAGACAGAATTCTGAAAACAGCAAGATCAAAAGGGGAAATCATGTTCAAGCAAGCTTCCCTGAGATTTACAGCAGACCTGTCACCAGAAACACTCAATGCCAGAAAGCAGTGGTGGGATATTGTGACAAGACTGAATGAAATGAATGCTTCACCCAGAATACTATACCCAGCAAAACTCACTTTCTGGTTTGATGGAAGAATACATGGTTTCACAGACAAAAAACAGCTCAGAAACTTCACAGACACAAAACCAGTCTTAAGAGAAAAACTGAAAGACCTAATCTAAGACAAGACTACCCAAAAGACACACCAAATTTTGAAATAAAGATGGCGTTAAATCCCAGGACAATTCTTTCTCTCAACGTCAATGGACTAAATGCACCAGTTAAGAGACACAGAGTGGCTAAATGGATCAAAAAACTCAATCCAACCTTCTGCTGCCTACAAGAAACGCACCTGAATAGTCAGAACAAACATAGACTCAAAATAAAAGGCTGGAGAAAAATTATCCAAGCAAACAACACCCATAAAAAAGCTGGAGTGGCCATACTAATATCAGATAATGCAAACTTTATACTCAGGAAGGTTGTAAGGGACAAAGATGGACATTTTATATTAATCAAGGGGTACGTAGAGCAGGAAGAATTCACTCTCCTAAACATATATGCACCGAATGAGGGGCCAGCAAAATATTTAATACAACTGTTGACAAATCTGAAAAATAATATCAACAACAACACAATAATTGTGGGGGACCTTAACACGGCTTTGTCAACACTGGACAGGTCAACCAGACTGAAACCCAACAAGAATATACTAGACCTGAGGAGAGAAATGGAAGAAAGAGGCCTAGTGGATATATATAGGACACTCCATCCCCAGAAACCTGGATACACATTCTTCTCCAATGTACATGGGACATTCTCCAGGATAGACTACATGCTGGCACATAAAACATACCTCCATAAGATCAAGAGGATAGAAATTTTGCAGACTACCTTCGCTGACCACAAGGCTCTGAAATTATTTGTGAATTCCAAAGGGACTCAGAAGAAACACTTTAACACCTGGAAGTTAAACAGCCTCATGCTCAATAACCAGTGGGTCCGAGATGAAATCAAGGAGGAAATAAAAAGGTTCCTGGAAACAAATGACAATAAAGACACAAACTCTCAGAACTTATGGGACACAGCAAAAGCAGTACTGAGAGGAAAATTTATAGCTTTGCAAGCACACATCAGGAAGGAAGAAGGAGCTTACCTGAGTAGCTTAATGACACAGCTAATAGAACTAGAAAATGCTCAACAAAAGGACCCAAGAATAGGAAGACAGAAGGAAATAACAAAGCTGAGAGCAGAAATCAACGAAGTGGAAACTCAAAATACAATCCGAAAGATCAACGAAAGCAGAAGTTGGTTCTTTGAAAAAATAAACAAGATTGATAGACCACTGGCAAACCTAACAAAGAAAGAGAGAGAGAGAAACTTGATAACTCGTATCAGGAATGAAAAAGGAGAGATCACTACTGATATGACAGAGATTCAAAGGGTAATCAGAAACTACTTTGAAAAACTCTACGCCACTAAAAATGAGAACCTGGAAGAAATGGATAAATTCTTGGACTCTTGTAATCTTCCACGGTTGAAGGAAGAGGATGTAGCATATCTAAACACCCCCATCACCATTGATGAAATTAAAACAGTAATCAAATGTCTGCCGAAAAACAAAAGCCCAGGTCCAGATGGATTCACTAATGAATTCTATCAAACTTTCCAAGAGGAACTACTGCCAATCTTGGCAAGACTCTTTCATGAAATTGAACAAACAGAAACACTTCCAAATAGCTTTTATGAAGCCAACAGCACCTTGATACCTAAACCAGACAGAGACGCTACCAAAAAAGAAAATTACAGACCAATATCACTGATGAATGCAGATGCAAAGATCCTCAACAAAATCCTGGCAAATAGGATTCAATGCCTCGTTAAGAAGATCATCCACTACGATCAAGTAGGTTTCATCCCAGGAATGCAAGGCTGGTTTAACATCCGTAAATCTATCAACATAATACACAACATCAATAACAAGAAAAATAAAAACCACATGATCATATCAATAGATGCAGAGAAAGCATTTGATAAGGTCCAACACCCATTCTTGATCAAAACTCTCAGCAAGATGGGAATGGAGGGAACCTTTCTCAATATAGTGAAGGCCATCTACCACAAGCCAGTGGCAAATATTATCCTCAATGGAGAAAAACTGAAAGCCTTCCCTCTAAATTCTGGCACAAGACAAGGCTGTCCTCTCTCACCACTCCTATTCAACATAGCACTGGAAGTACTTGCTATAGCGATTAGGCAAGAAAAGGATATCAAGGGAATCCAGATAGGAAAGGAAGAAGTCAAGCTCTCACTGTTTGCAGATGACATGATACTCTACTTAGAAAACCCTAAAGACTCTATCAAAAAGCTTCTAGAAACAATAGACTCATATAGCAAGGTGGCAGGCTACAAAATTAACACACAAAAATCAATGGCCTTTCTATATACCAATAGTAATAAGGATGAAATGGACATTAAGAAAACAACCCCATTCACAATAGTGCCACACAAACTCAAATATCTTGGAATCAACTTGACTAAATATGTGAAGGACCTATACAAAGAAAACTATAAAACTCTGCTCCAAGAAATAAGAGAGGACACACGGAAATGGAAACGCATACCCTGCTCATGGATTGGCAGGATTAACATCATCAAAATGTCAATACTCCCCAAGGCATTATACAGATTTAATGCCATCCCTCTAAAGATACCCATGACATTCTTCAAAGAAGTGGATCAGACACTTTTGAAATTCATTTGGAACAATAAACACCCTCGAATAGCTAAAGCAATCATTGGGAAAAAGAATATGGGAGGAATTACTTTTCCCAACTTTAAAGTGTACTACAAAGCAACAGTTATCAAAACAGCATGGTATTGGAATAAGGATAGGTCCTCAGATCAGTGGAATAGGCTTGAATACTCAGAAAATGTTCCCCAGAGATACAACCATCTAATTTTTGATAAAGGAGCAGGAAATCCTAAATGGAGCAGGGAAAGGCTCTTCAACAAGTGGTGTTGGCACAATTGGATAGCCACTTGCAAAAAATTAAACTTAGACCCCCAGCTAACATCATGTACAAATGTAAAATCCAAATGGATTAAAACCATAAGATATATAGAACAGCACATAGGCAAAACACTCCAGGACATTACAGGCATCTTCAAGGAGGAAACTGCACTCTCCAAGCAAGTGAAAGCAGAGATTAACAGATGGGAATATATTAAGCTGAGAAGCTTCTGCACCTCAAAGGAAATAGTGCCCAGGATACAAGAGCCACCCACTGAATGGGAGAAACTATTCACCCAATACCCATCAGATAAGGGGCTAATCTCCAAAATATACAAGGCACTGACAGAACTCTACAAGAAAAAAACATCTAACCCCATCAAAAAATGGGGAGAAGAAATGAACAGACACTTTGACAAAGAAGAAATACACATGGCCAAAAGACACATGAAAAAATGTTCCACATCACTAATCATCAGGGAGATGCAAATCAAAACAACGATGAGATACCACCTCACACCCCAGAGAATGGCACACATCACAAAGAATGAGAATAAACAGTGTTGGCGGGGATGTGGAGAGAAAGGAACTCTTATCCACTGTTGGTGGGAATGCTGTCTAGTTCAACCTTTATGGAAAGCGATATGGAGATTCCTCCAAAAACTGGAAATCGAGCTCCCATACGATCCAGCTATACCACTCCTAGGAATATACCCTAGGAACACAAAAATACAATACAAAAACCCCTTCCTTACACCTATATTCATTGCAGCTCTATTTACCATAGCAACACTCTGGAAACAACCAAGATGCCCTTCAACAGACGAATGGCAAAAGAAACTGTGGTACATATACACAATGGAATATTATGCAGCTGTCAGGAGAGATGAAGTCATGAAATTTTCCTATACATGGATGTACATGGAATCTATTATGCTGAGTGAAATAAGTCAGAGAGAGAGAGAAAAACGCAGAATGGTCTCACTCATCTATGGGTTTTAAGAAAAATGAAAGACACCCTTGTAATAATAATTTTCAGACACAAAAGAGAAAAGAGTTGGAAGTTCCAGCTCACCTCAGGAAGCTCACCACAAAGAGTGATGAGTTTAGTTAGAGAAATAACTACATTTTGAACTGTCCTAATATTGAGAATGTACGAGGGAAATGTAGAGCCTGTTTAGGGTACAGGCAGGGGTTGGGTGGGGAGGAGGGAGATTTGGGACTTGGGTGATGGGAATGTTGCACTGGTGATGGGTGGTGTTCCTTTTATGACTGAAACCCAAACACAATCATGTATGTAATCAAGGTGTTTAAATAAAAAAAAATATGCAAAAAAAAAAAAGAAATGAAATAAACTTCTTGCAATATGTAATCATCAGTTTTCCAGTCATTTTCCATCTTTTCCAAGTGCTTATATATAAGTTTGAACTTTGATTTTAAAAATAGGGCAGTTATAAAACTTTTCAATGAGAATAATATTGTTAAAATAAAATACAAACAAGGAATGATCTTTGATGTGGAGAGACAGACAAACGGATGAATGGAAATACTTGAAAAATAAATTCAGGGGCTGGGAAGGTGGCGCTAGAGGTAAGGTGTCTGCCTTGCAAGCGCTAGCGTAGGACGGACCGCGGTTCGATCCCCCGATGTCCCATATGGTCCCCCCAAGCCAGGAGTGACTTCTGAGTGCATAGCCAGGAGTAGCCCCTGAGCATCAAACGGGTGTGGCCCAAAAACTACAAAAAAAAAAAAATTCAGGGATGTGAGAATTAAAATACTTGAAATTATCTTTGACTTCATTTATAATCAATTATTTATAGTGAATTTCTTGAAACTGTATTTATCAGTTTGAATTGCCTTTTCAAATGATAGCATACAAATTGTTCTCTATAACCTTTTGTATGCCACATGAAGTATTTTCAGTGAAGAATACAGTGAAGAATGCAGTTGTTAAGAGAACAAGTAGTGAATGCCTATTCAACATTTACTTTGAAAACTTCTGACAAAATGATTTAAAAATGTTTTAGCATACTCAAGTTTACAACAAGAAGGGGTTTGTGTGTAATCAGAAACAGGATGTCATATCTCAATGCATCCACTCAAACCTTCCAGACATAACTCTTGAAAATGTCTGAAGTCCTCTTAAAGGCATCTGCCTCTTCAGAGCATTATCACAGCATTCTGAAAATATAGGAGATATATCCACATATATCCAAATAAAATACAAAATTATTGTCTTGGGGGACATTTTTAATATATCAAGGTCATTGTTACAATTTAGAGTATTGTGGAGTTCACTCCTAACTGCTACATTTTTAATTTATAAATATAAGGATAAAACTATTCATTGCAAATTGATGTTATATGAGACAACAAAATAATTTACACGTATTATTTTATACTTGTTAACACTCGCAGAGTAACCAATACAATTTATGGTTTATTAATAAATACTTTGAGATATGTTATTCTTTGAAATTTAGATTCTATTATAAGATCTAAAGGTGAGTGGGATAAACACTCTAATTAAACTGTTACATCTTTTTAAATAAAATATTCCTACAGAGAAAAAAAAACATAAGTTCTCATGCAGGAGGTCATCAGTTCGAATCCCGGCACCCCATATGGTCCCCTGTGTCTGCCAGGAGCAATTTCTGAGCCTGGAGCCAGGAATAACCCCTGAGCACTGCCGGGTGTGACCCAAAAACCAAAAAAAAAAAAAAAAACATAAGTTCTAATATGATATTTGTAATACTAATGGCTGGTTATTAACAATATATTGTAAGATATTGCTTGTTTGAGACTTCATCTAACTATTGCTATAGCTTACTCTTAGCTTTGTGGCTCAGTGATCACTACTTGTAGTCTAGGAAGCAAATGAGGTACTTCCAGAGATTTAACCTGCATCAGCTGCATGCAACACAAACACATTAACCCGTAACCCTTCTCCAACTTAAAGACTTTTTATTTTATTTTAATTATTTTTATTTTTAATTTTTATCTTATTTTTGATATTTTAGTTTGAGGACAACACTTGTCTTCTTTCAGGACATACTCCAGTCCCTGTGTTTATGGATCACTCCTAGAAGTGCTCAAAGTATCATTAGGGTGATGATTCTTCAAAGCAGGACTGTACACATGCACAGGAAGTTCCTTACCACTGACTCCCAAATATCTCAAATAAAATAAAATATCTTGAAACTTTGGTGTTTGCCAATAGTTCTTCTAAATGTCTTTCAAAGATCTTACAATGTTTTCTATTTTTGCATCATATTAATTTTATCATGATTTAAATTTAAATGTTAAAATATAATTTAAGTCTTCCAAAACTGTAAGACAATTATAATACAAATTAATTTATCTTCACCTTAAATTTACATTCAACTATAGCTGTGTCAACTTCAACTATCAGGTCAACTCATAAAAAAACTTTTCAAGTCATCTATGAGCATATGTGCCATTGACATAATGCCTGTTATAGTTGAACATCTTTCTAATTTAAAATAAGGCCCGATATGTTCGTTCACAAAAAGATTTAAAAATAGCAGAGTAACACACATTTGGTTATTGTAATGGGTGAAAAATTGAATTGTAATTCAATTGCAATTATAATGATTATATCAGAACACGTGAAATATGTTATGATAATCATTTTAGTTTTATATTACTGTCATTTAGCTTACATCACAAATATTTGGGCAATTTTTACTTATTTTCAAATTAAAATATTCTACTACCATTTCATATATACTACCTAAATTAAACCTACCTCATGACTTATAAAATAGGTGTTTAGGTTCAGAGAATGGCCCAGAGATTCAAAGCATCTCTCTTTCAAGCATGAGGTCAAATGCAAGTATGCCATTTGGGATTCCACATATTTTATAAAGTATTCAAACATAGATAAATAGGCACATGCGAGCATAGGAACTAAAACATGCAGAAATGAAAGCATAATTTATGCTAAGGAAGTTATAGATATTGCTCTTCAGACATTGAATCTAAAGACATTTCCAAGCACTAAATTCTATTGGCCAAGCAAAGAAAAAAAAAATTAAGCAATTAAAACAATATCAAAATAAGATGCTTCTGCACTAAAAAAAAAGCAATGAGCAGAATAAAGTTACCCTATTGACTAAGATAAAGCATTTGCTTTCCATTTATCTGAATAATATTTACTAACTGAAATATATATATAGCCCTTGTAAAACTTAACAATAGCTTAATCAGTTCCTTCAAAATAGAGAGAGATGAATAGAAAGTTCCTCAAATAAACACCAACACAAAACTGATAATTATGGGAGAAAATTATTTGCATAACTAATCAAGTAAATGCAATTCAATACCATACATGAGAAATATATATGTTATTTAATTTGTGAAACTGGAACTCATAAAAATGATTTAAATATAGTACTGCCATGACTGTGGGAGAAGAGGAGCACTCATTCACTGCTAGTGTTGTTGTCAGCTACTTAATCTTTTGGGTAAACAACAAGGAAAACTCAAAGAACTTCAAATCTATCTCTGGGTATATACTCCAAGGGACAAAAATCAATTCCAAAAAGATGTGTGTGCTCCTATGTTCATTTCAGGACTATAATAAGAGTCAAAAAATAATGAGTCAAAAAATAACCTAAGCGTTCAAGAAAAGATGACAGGATAAAAATAAATCTATGGCATATATGCACAATGGACTAAAACTCAGCTTTAAGAAAAAGATGAAATCATACACTTTTTCTCTACATGGATCAATCTGGAGGCTACCAAGCTGAATGAAGTTAGTCAGAAGAAGAGATGTACAGAATTTTATCTGTCATATATTTGATACCAATTAGCATAGCAGGAGCCAGAGCAGTGGTGCAAGTGGTAAGGCATCTGCCTTGCCCACTCTAGCCTAGGACAGACCATGGTTCCATTCTCTGGCGTCCCATATTGTCCCCCAAGCCAGGAGTGATTTCTAAGTGCATAGCCAAGAGTAAAACCTGAGTGTCACCAGGTGAGCCCTCCACAAAAAACCCTCAAAACTAAATATATTAGCATAGAAAAGTAATTACAAATGTTCAGTAGCAACATAAGCTGAGATCTGGTTTACAGAATCTACCATGGTGACAACAAAGGAGAGGCAGGGGTGAGTTGTAGGATTGAACCCTGAGAATATGATGGAAGGAAATGAACATCCAGAGCAGGGTGTGATTTAGCCCCTAAAATAAAGTTTTTTTTAAGAATGTGCCTATAATTAAGTTTGCTAGGCATTAAAAAAATGGTGCTAAGAACAACAAATCATTGAAAAAGAACTATTTTATTCTGTAGAGACTTAAAGGAACTTGGCCTTTACCCAGAGATCAGAGTTATTATATTCTTTGATTCTTGTGATGATATTTATGTCTTAAGAACTGAACTTAGATTTTTTTTTAATTTAAGTAAAATTGAGGTCATAAATAATGGGAAAATAATTATAAGAAAAATAAAAACAAAGAATAGTCTAATTGGTGGTTTTTAGCTTGGCTTTACTGTATAATGACTATATGTGGAAATAAAACTTTTAAAAGCTAAAAATAATTAAAATTTGAGTATCTTCAATACTATGAAAATGGTTAACAAATACAAAATGCATAATTTATTTCTTTGTACAAATTATATTGTAGGTGGTCTATATTAAATATTATTATAAGTAGTCTTTTGAAAATTTATTATGCTTACATTGCACAGAAAACCATTCTCAAATATTTATGGCTACAGTGAAAATATGCAAAGTTGAAATTTCTAAATTTAGACTTTTCTTAAGCACATTCTCTTACTGCCCTCCTTATGCTTTATGTCATGACCTCTTGACTATAGATAAATCAATTTCATTTGTAAGTAAAATACATTTTAGAAAATTATTTTTCTTTTAAGTCTATGTGAGTTGAGTATATTAGATGTTTACATTTCACCAAATACATTACTGTCACTTCACAAGCTGAGGAGTTTAATCCAATTTTACAAATGAGGACATTTATATTCATAGAAACTAGAGCATAGCTGCATGATACTTCAATTAGCAAGAGTTTTGAGAGTTTTTACAATATCTCTGATGCTGTATCTAGTATATATGATTTGTCCATTGCATTTTATATTTCCTATAAGTTATATTATTTTCTTTTAGCTTAGCACTTCTGCCATAAGTTTCATTATTCCTGATTTAATACAAATTTTGGACCATAAAAATGTCAAGGCCTCACATCTGTCCTTAGAAGAAATGTCCAATTTTTACCATGTAGAAAATCCCATAGTTACATAGAATTATTTATAACATCACATATGATGTTTATTCTAAAAGAACTAAAATATGTGAGAGATGTTGGGGGACAAAGGTGGGTAGTGGTATTTAGGAATGAGTGAGAGCAAGTGAAACAGAGATAAAGAGACAAACAGAAAGAGAATACAACAGAGGAATACAAAGTTAAGATGCACATATGCAAATCAGACATTTTTTTCACTTCAAACAATTTTAATAATCTAACTTCCCTTTTTTTCATCTATACTTTTTTTTAAATATAATTTTTATTTTGATCATAGTGGTTTACATGTTGTTGACAATAATATTTTAGTTAAATATTTACGTAACATCAGGGGGGATTCCCATCACCAAATTGTCCTCCCTACACCTCCGTTTTTGTCCGATCTCCCGTATCCTCTTCCCTCACCCCCAGGGCTGCTAGAATATGTGGTCCCCTATGTACCTATCCTACTATATAGTAGTCTCGCATCTGATTGTTCTAGGTGCCTCCCTAATTTTCCCCTCAAACTGGGAGGCAGGCCTAGCTAGTTAAATTTGCGTGGTTTGGTTTGAAGAAGAGAAAAGTAATAAACTGGGGTAAAAGTCTAATACTCCGAAAGTGGGCAGAGTCCTTCTAGAGGCTCTTATCATCGATTTGAGGGGTGAAGGAGAAAAAAGAAAATGAAACATTCCATCAGTACAAAAACAAAAAAGTGTCCAATATCCAGTGAGGACTCCAACAATAATGGTAAGCACCACATACGCACAAAAAAAAAACACAAAAAAACAAACAAACAAAAAAAAAACACGCCATGGTCTTGAGATAAGAAACATGACATAATTTTGGGCCACAACTTGTTACTCTAAGAGGTTACTCCTGGCTATGTGCTCAGAACTTGCTCCTGGCTTGGGGGACCATATGGGATGCCTGGGGATCTAATTGCAGTCTGTCTTAGGTTAGAATGTGCAAGGCAAACACCCTATTGCTTGCACCACCTCCCCAGCCCCCAAATAAGACAATTTTAAAAACAAAATAAATTAAATTAATTGAAATAAAAATTATTCTTTTTTTTTTTTTGCTGTTTTGGAGGACTGCACCCCTTGATGCTCAGGGTTTACTCCTGGCTACATAGAAATTGCTCTGGCTTGGAGAATCATATGGGACACCGGGGGATCAAACCACCGTCCATCTTAAGTTAGTGTTTGTGCCACCACTCCAGCCTCTAAAATAAAAATCTTTATACAGTTGAATGTGTGTGTCTTGCTGAGGATTGAGTCCTGGCATTTTTCATACAAGGCGTTTTATCTATCATTAAAACACATAACTGGATTAATGTCTATTTTTTTTTACTAAATAAAAATTACCAAAACTCAAACTATAAATTTACTGTGTTTTCTATTTTGAGATGTAAGTATATTTATTATGTTTAATGAGCAAATTTATTTCAAAACCATTACAAGTAACAAAGGACTCCTCTACTGTATTTCACTTCTGGTCTTCTTCTGATGCATCCCACTAACCTTCTCTCTCTCTCTCTCTCTCTCTCTCTCTCACACACACACACACACACACACACACACAAAACACACGCATGCACACACACACACCCTCCCAATAACCATTCTCGTTGTTTCTTTGTGTACCATATACGGTTTAGATTAACCAGTATTTCTTCTCTCTTTGATTGATTTCACTTAAGATGCCACCCCTGGGTTTTTGAAAAGTTGAGGCAAAAGGCAAAATTTCATCTTTTCTTGTAGCCAAGTAGTATTCTAATATGAATACAACAATATTTCTACTCACTTGTCGTGGATCATAAAAGAAAAGTTATCTGTTTGATGACAAAAGAAGCTAACTGAGCCAAAGGTGATTTAGTTAAAGATGTTAAGTAATTTTGATATGATAGGCTTTGATGAGCTAGAATAGCATGAAATAAACTTTTATTCTAATACTTAATAAAATAATTTATTTAACCTAAGATATAATGAAATTATTTACCTTTATGCTATGAAAAATTTTAATTCCCTAGTAGTGTTTTTAAATAGTAAGCTGGCCTACTTGAAAATAAAAAGAGAATGCTTCTTGTTTTGTTGTGTTTTGGTACCATTCCTAGTTGTGCTCAGGGTTTACTTTTAGCTTTGTTTTAAGGGTCTACTCCTGACAGGGTTCCAGGTTCTTGTGTTATTCTGAGGATAAAATGTAGGTTATTTCAAGGGAAAGACCTTACCAAATATAAACTCTCTCTGACCTATAAATGAAAATCTATAGGCACTAACTGTGTTTAGTACTAACTGAATATAATCTATAAAAATAAAAAAATAATAACTATAACCTGTGGTATATTGAGATGTGATTCTCAAGTTATATTTTCCAGTAAATAAAATTCTGATCTTTCCCAGAATATATTATTTGATAGTCAGTGTAATTTATTTTATTTTTTACCAATTGTCATTTCACAATTTAAAAACTTAGAAATTATCACAATTGAAAGACTATGTCCACAGATCATTACAATTTTGAATAGATTAATTTCAGTTTGAATGTAATGATTCATTAAACACTACTTTTTCTGCAAACTATCCTCTACAAGTAAGTATATTTTATTTTTTGGGGTTAGTCACACAAAAAAATGCCATATTTTGGTTTAGTCTCTAAGCATGAAGTCTCCAGTCTTTTCTCTTAAAAGTAAAAGAAATGAGTATTAAACTTAATTTGTTTCATTATAAAAATATATTTTAAATAAAGATTTTATTAGTTGTATTTCAAAGTAAGCAAAAAATGGCAAAGATAAAAAAAAGTAGACATAAAAAGTTCATAATTAAGCCATTGTAAGAAATTTTCGGGAATAATTGCAGAGTACGAGAAATAGTAAAGACAGAGATAAACAAAAAAAGAGTTGAACTATAGGTTCAAGTTAACGATAATGGTTTCATTAACTTTTAAAATAAACACTATAACTTTGAATGCAATTTAAAAAACTAACAGCTGCAAGCTTTAAGAAAAGATGTAGAAAATCTGTTGAAAATCACAAAACAGTTGGCAATCTTGAATATTAGGAAAGAAGCCAATCACTTATAAACATTACAGAGTTTCAGCCAAGAGAAATACAAATAGAAAAAAATTTAAGACACATTGTAATCAAAATGACAAAACCAAAGACAGAAACAGAATATTTCAAGCATTAAAATAGAAGAAGAAATTCTCATATAAAAGAAATCTCATAACATTCATGTCAGATTTATCAAATAAGACTCTAAAATCCAGCAAAGAATGTGAGATAAAGTAAAAAAAAGAAGGCAGAATAAAATAAAGGCCTCACCAAGATTACTTTTTTTAGATAGATTATGATTCAGATTTAATAATGCAAAATGTCATAGACAAGCAATAGCTTAGGGACTTCAAACTTTAACCGTAATACCAGTTTTATAAAAATTATTTAAGGTGCTTCTCTAAACAGCAAGATAAATCTCTGAATAACCCATAACTTCTACAAAACTGTGCTAATTAATGCCTTTATGTCAACAATCTCTTCCAATGTCAACAGTCTAGACCACTAATCAATAAACACAGAGTATCAGGATCGACAGAAAACAGAACCCAAGACTTCAAGTCAAAGGTCAGAAAACATCTTACAGGCCATCAAAAATGCCTGGGTGAGCTCAGGCTTATAGCAGACATCCTATTCCAATTTAAAAAATTTTATGAGTGATAGTGAAATGTAGTCATTTCTTAATGATAATTAAAGGATATTTTAATGTTAAATATATTCTTAAAGAATCAAACAAAAAATAACTCATGCTTCTAAATATATATGTTTGCAAAGATAAACTATCAAAACATTTTAAACAGCTACCAATAGACAGAGAACAAGATGGCGTAACATAATTTTGTTGGAGACTTTAGCCTTAAACTTTAGACTTTAGACTTAAGCTCTTGGATAATAATCTAGGGGGAGTGGGGAGAAAAGAAAATGAATAGTCCTCAAGATAAAACATAATAAATTGGTCTAGCAGACATATATTGAATTTCAAAATTTTGAGTACTCTTTCTTCTCCAGTGCACAAGGAACACGTTCCATGATAGGCTATATATTGGGTCACAAAACAAATTTAAAGGGGTCAGAGCAGTAGAACGTTTGCCTTACATACAGCCGATCGAGGACAGAACTGGGTTCTACCCCTGGAGTCCCATATAAGTCCCTCAAGCCGGAGCGTTTTCTGAGTGCATAGCCAGGAGTAACCCCTGAGCATCACCGGGTGTGTCCCCCACAAAAAAGAAAATACATATTTAAAATATATCAAGAAGATATAAATATGAGCTATTCTCTCATATTTGAGGCTTTGAAAATGCATATTAACCATAACTAGAAATAGGGGGAAAACTCAATCTCTTAGAAACTAGACAGCTCATTACTGAATACTGGTAAGCCAAAAGAAAAATGAGTGAAAAATTTAAAAAACTCCTGGAAACAAAGAAGAATGAAGATATGGATTGCCAGAACATATGTGACAAAGTATATAATCTGTACTAAGAAGAAAATTTATAGCAATGCAAGTTTTCATTGGGAAGCAAGAAAATTATCACAATTTTAGTACTTAGAAAAAGACTGCTAACAAAAGGTCCTGAGCGATAGCGCAGTGGAAGGGTGTTTGCCTGGCACGTGGATGACCAAGGACAGACTTGGTGCCCCATGTTTCCCAGAGCCAGTAGCAATTTCTGAGCACATAGCCAGGAGTAACCCCTGAGCAGCGCCATGTATGGCACAAAACAACAACAACAACAAAAACAACAAACAAAACAAAACAAACCCAATGCTAGCTGAAGGAAGAAAATAATAGGAATTAGAGCAGGATTACTGAAATGAAAACTAAATAATATTGTCAAAGGATCAATGAAAACAAAGGATTGTTTTTTGAAGGAAAAAGATAGACAAACAATTATCAATACCTAAAAAAGGAGAAAAACTTACTAAATTAAATCAGAAATAAAATGGGAATCATTGCAATAGATACAGAAATGTAAAGGATTATCATCAATTATTTGGGAAATCATAATATAACACTGGCAAATGTAGAAGAAAAATAAAATTTATTTTGAAATCAAGGTTCAAAAAAAAACAACAAAAAAACAAACCAGAACACCGAAGCAAGACAATACCAAGAAAAAAAATGGTAATCAACCTCCCTCCCAAAAGTCTGAACCCACATTAGTTACTAATAACATCTTATAAATGTTTAAAAAAAAGATCTATGACCATAAAAATAATACATCATCAGATAGACATGGGAAAGAAAATACTTTTACTTTCATTTTATATATTATACTATTTTTCTAGAATATATTTGACAAAATTATTTTTACTACTATTCAATAAAATTTATTGAATTTGTAATAATAATTCTTAATTTATATATAAGAAAATAAACATAAATTCTCACAATGAAAACATAACCAAAAGAATATTGGTACTTCAGTAGTGCTCTTGGATACGAATGAGAAAAATAAATAAAAATATTTTTAGAAATCTTTTTCAAGAACATGGAGAAAATAAGTGCTAGGGTTAATATCATCCAGAAAGAAAGTGTGTATGCTTTTCAGTAAATATTTTTTGAAATATTTAACATGAGACAATAAGAGAAAAAATGTTATGCAAAAATGTGTTAACTCATTATATCATTTTTACTATTGCTTTATTTAGAAGCAGCATATATTTGCATTATAAATATTAGTAAATTTAATGATGCTACATGCATTAAAATTTTAAGCAGCCTTTAAAATGATAATGTAGTTTATATATTTTTATAAAAGCTCATCATATACAGTTGTGTACAGATGAATTATAATTAGAAAAGACAAAGAACCTGGAATTTAAACAAGTTTTTATAAGAACATGTTAAAAGTCAATCTATTGAATAGAAATATACAGCTAATATTTATAAAATACTAAAGAAAACCATGTAATTTTAAATGAAAATCTAAGAAAAATTGAGGATGTTTTTGTATTAATATACAATAATTATGGAATAATCTGATCTATAAACAGAGAATTAGCTGATATGTTAATCATTTGACATGATCTTAAATATCATTTAACAAATAGGGAAAATTTTCATTCTTCTCTGTGGAATATAATGCTCAAAGTAATTAAGAATACAGTGAATTTAACTATTTATGTATTACTAAATATAAATCCACTTCTCTACCTATTTTTATATTTCTATATAATAACTCTACACAATGTTTCAACCATGTGGTTAAATGTGATGTTTTAAATATGAAAAGACTTTGCTTTTACTCATATTGATCAATTAATATGTCTTTAATGAATAACCACTAAAAACAGAAATGGCTATTCTGAAGGAAAGAAAGAAAAACACAGTGAGAGCATATTATATAAAAACTGGAAAGAGCCTTCCCCCAGGTGGGTGCCTAGACCGGCAAGCCGAGCAAGCCGCTTCGGGACCCCAAGCCCAGGTGGAGAATGGACCGGGTGAGTCCCTCCCCCCAGGTGGGCGCCCAGACCGACAAGCCGCCTCCTGAGCAAGCCACTCCAGGGACCCCAAGCCCGAGAGGAAGGTAGGAGGGGTGAGGAGAACCCTGCACCTGACACACTCTATGCTGCTGGGACAGGCTAGGACCAATAGACTGGGTGAGATTGGGCGGGCCACCTGGACCCTTGGATGACCTAGAGCAGCCCACACCCCTGAGTCCCAAAGCGGACCTGGGACTCCCCTAGGGCTGAGGGCAGCAGCAGGCAGGGTTTGGCTGAGGGAATTTCTTCAGCCGAGGCTTGGAGGGGGTGGAGCTCCATTGAATCCCAGAGAGAGGACGGAGGATAGAGAGCTAGGCTCAACAGCTCCAGCAACCATTGTGGCCAGGGGCGAACTGCACCACTGACAGGAAGAAGAAGAAGGAAAACGACAAGACCCACTGAAGGAAGACCAACCTCTAGGTAGCAAAGGGGAGGAGAAAAATCTAGGTTCAACAAGTTCACCCAACAGCCTCCTCTAGAAACACCTTCAGGAAGGGGACCCATCTCCACGCCTCAGGGGACTAACGCATGCCAAATTTAGAAGGTACAGCACTCCAAAGCACATCATTAAATACAAAGAAATATGCATAAATCAAGGAGAACCCTAATAGATGGAGATACGAGACAAACCCTAGCAAGTTTCCAAGTCCACCAAAATGCACAGATATATGTGAAGAACACCTAAAAGCGGCCATGAGGAAGGAAATGCAAGAATTAATTAAAAAAAATGAAAGAAATCCTAGCTACCGAGTATAAGAAATCTATGGATGAATGCATCAGCCAAATTAAAGAAGAAATGTTAAAGAAAATGAGAGATTCCATACAAAAAGAAATGAAGGAATTGAAAGACAAAGTAACAAGCCTTACGAGCAGAAATACAAAGTTGGAGAAGCACATTGAGGAACTCGAAGAAAAACTGCAAACAAAAAATGATGAAGAAACCAACAAAGAATTAAAAGGCAAAGCACTGGAAGGAAAAATCCAATATCTAATGAAAAAGAACAAAAGAAACAATCTAAGAATTGTGGGTATACCAGAACAGGAGGAAATAGGGAAAGGGGAAACAAATAGTCAGGGAGATAATAGCAGAGAATTTTCCCACCCTCTGGAAAGAAACTTCAGGGCAAATCCAAAAAGTGAAGAGAGTCCCTAATAAAATAGACCCCAATAAACCAACACCAAGACATATAGTAATTCAAATGGCAAAAAACAAAGAGAAAGAGGAGCTCCTTAAAGCAATAAGGGAGAAAAAACCCTCAAGTACAACAAAGGGACATAAGAATCAAACCAGATCTCCCATTTGAAATAATTCAATCAAGAAAACAGTGGAAGGACATATTTAAATGACTGAATGAAAGAAATTTCCAACCCAGGGTCCAATACCCAGAAAAACTATCATTCATATGGGAAGGCAGACTAAAAACATTCTCAAACAAGAATGAACTTGAACTATTTGTGCAAACAAAGCCAATCCAAAACGACCTACTCAGAGACGAATTACAAAATCCAAACCCCCAATTGTAACAACAACCACTCCACACAACATAACTGCAAAACAGTCCTCTTTCTCAATATCTCCCTAAATGTTACGAACTAAACTCACCAATTAAAAGACACATAGTAGAGAACTGGATTAGGAAAAATAAACCAGACTTCTGCTGTCTGCAAGAAACACACCTACAACTACAGGACAAGCACAGGCTTAGAATAAAAGGATGGACAGTAATTATATAGGCCAATGGAAAACAAAAAAGAGCAGGGACAGTCATTCTTATATCAAACCAAATTGCATTCAATCTCACGAAAGTGATCAGAAACAAAGAGGGTCACTACCTACTGATCAGGGGAAGAGTAGATCAAGAAGTACTAGCCCTGATCAATATATATGCACCTAATGTAGAGACAGCAAATTATGTGAGGCAATTGCTCACAAACCTGGAGAAACACATGAAGGGAAATGTGATAATAGTAGGGGACCTCAATACTCCACTATCACCACTAGACCGATCCACTAAACAAAAAAATTAGCAAAGAAATAAGAGCCCTAAATGAAAAACTAGAAGACCTAGGGTTAATAGACATATAGAACCCTCTATCCCCAGAAAGCAGAATACACAATTCTTTCCCAAGCCCACATGGAACCTTCTCCAGAATAGACCAGTCTTAGGATACAAAGCCAACCTATATAAGACCACCAAATGTAGGACCTATCAGATAACTATGCAATAGAGGTCAAAATTGACTTCAAAGAAGAAGCAATGGAGAAAACATTAAACAAACCTGCCTGCTCAAACAACAGCTGGATCAAAGAGCAACTACAAGGAAGAAATAAAAAGATTCCTTGAGACAAATGATAACTGAAGAGACAACTTGTCAAAAATTGTGGGACACAGCAAAAGCAGTAATTAGGGGGAAACTCATAGCAATATAGGCCTCTATCAATAAACAGGATAAAGACAAAATCAACAGTTAAATGAGCACCTCAAGGAATTGTAACAAAAGCAGCAGAGAAATCCAACCACAACCAGAAGGAAGAAATAATAAAAACCAGAGCAGAAATAAAGAACATAGAAACTAAGAAAACAATACAAAAAAATCAATGAGACCAGGAGTTGGTTTTTCGAAAAAATAAACAAGATAGACAAACCACTGGCAAACCTCACCATAAAATGAGGGGAAACACCCAAATCAGTAGGATCACAAATGAAAGGGGAGAGATTACAACAGAATCCAAGAAATACAACATATCATGAGATCATATTATGAACAACTATACTCAGTTAGGCTAGAGAACCCAGGAGAAATCGACAGATTTTTAGAAAAATATTATCTTCCAAGACTGAAAAAGGAAGATCTGGAAAGCCTAAATAGACCAATCACCTCAGAGGAAATTGAAGATGTAATTAAAAAACTCTCTAAGAACAAAAGTCCAGACCCAGATGGATTTACAGGTGAATTCTACCAAACATTTCGAGAAGACTTACCTACCCACTTTTCCATAGGCTCATCCAAAACATAGAAAAAACAGGAATCTTCCCCAATTCCTTTTATGAGGCCAATATCACACTCATTCCCAAAAATGGCAAAGACACTACCAAGAAAGAAAACTAGAGACCAATCTCACTAATGAACATAGATGCAAAGATACTCAACAAAATCTTTAGCAAACTGAATCCAAGCACTTCATCAAAAAGATCATCATGACCAAGTAGGGTTTTATACCAGGAATGCAAGGATGGTTAAACTATATGTAAATCAATCAACATTATACATCACATCAACAACCAAGAAAAACAAAAACCCAATGATCATATCAATCGATGCAGAGAGAGTAGGTTTGACAAAATCCAACACCCTTTCCATGTTAAACGACACTCAGCAAAAATAGGGTTAGAAGGAACCTTCCTCGAGATAGTTACTAGCTATCTATGAAAAACCTACAGCCAATATAATCCTTAATGGTGAGAAACTAGAAGCATCTTCTACTTAAGGTCAGGAACTAGGCAAGGCTTTTCCACTCTCTCCACTCTATTCAATATAACCTTAGAAGCCCTAGCAATAGCAATTCGACAAGAAAAGGGAATCAAAGGAATCCAAATTGGGAAAGAGGATCACAAACTATCTCTATTTGCAGATGATATGATGATATACATTGAAAACCCTAAAGAGTCCACAGTAAAACTCCTAGAAACAATTAACCAATACAGCAAAGTGGCTGGATACAAAGTCAATACAAAAAAAGACAGTAGAGTTTCTATAAACAAAACAACGAAGTCGAGTAGAGAGGATTAAAAATACAATTCCATTTAAAATATTTTCAAAAAAATATCAGGTACCTAGGAATCAATCTTACAAGGGAAGTGAAAGACCTATACCAGGGAAACTTCAAAACACTTCAGAAATAAATTGAAGAGGAACTAAAAAAATGGAAGAACATCCCATGCTCATAGGTAGGTAGAATTAACATAGTCAAAATGACTATCCTACCCAATCTACTATATATATTTAATGTAATCCCTATCCAAATTCAGACACCATTCTTTAAAGAAATAGAACAATCAATCACAGAATTCATCTGGAACCACAAAAGACCCAGAATAGCCAAACACATACTGAAACACAATAAACTGGGTGGCATCTCCTTACCTAACTTGAAACTATACTATAAAGCCATAGTAATAACAGACATACTGGAACAAAATATCTATAAAGCCATAGTAATCAAAACAGCATGGTACTGGAACAGAGACAGTGGGTCAGAACAGAATTCCGAGACATAAACCCCCAGATATACAGCCAACTAATATTTGATAAAAGAGGCAAGAACTTGAAATGGAACAAAGAAAGTCTATTCAACAAATTGTGTTGGTACAACTGGAAAACCACATGTACGAAAGTGAAAATTGACCCATACCTCACTCCTTATACAAAAGTCAACTCAAAATGGATCAAAGACCTTGAAATCAGACTCGAATCTATAAAGTTTATCGAGAATAAAATAGGCAGAACACTTGAAGTCCTATATATCAAAAAGGTCTTCATGAATGGAGCACAAATGGCAAGAACCTTAGCAGCAAACATAAACAAATGGACTACATCAAACTAAAAAGCTTCTGCATGGCGAAAGAAACTTTACTTAATGCAAGAAGAGAGTTAACAGAATGGGAAAAAAATCTTTTCACTAGACATATCAGATAAAGGGCTGATATCTAGAAGTTACAAAGCACTCAGAAAACTGAGCCCCCCAAAACCAAATAAAGCCATAAAAAATGGGGAGAAGAAATGAATAGACACTTCTCTGAGGAAAACAGAAGGATGGCCAACAAACACATGAAAACATGCTCACCTTCACTCATCATCAGAGAGATCCAAATCAAGACAACAATGAGATACCACCTTACACCATTGAGGATGGCTCACATCAAAAGTAATGGGAACAATCTCTGTTGGCGGGGATGTGGTTTGAAAGGAACTCTCATCCACTGCTGGTCGGAATGCCCCTAGTCCAATACCTATGGAGAACAGTCTGGAGAGTGCTCAAAGAACTCAGAATTGAGCTGCCATTTGACCCAGCAATTGCTCTCCTAGATATATATCCCCAAGGTGGAAGGACATTCATTCCAAAATATGTATCACCCCACTATTTATCGCAGCACTCAGTATAATAGCCAAGTCCTGGAACCAACCTCGATGTCCAACAACAGATGAATGGATTATTAAGATGTGGTATCTATACACAATTGAATACTACATGGCAGTCAGAAATGATACAATCACAGACTTCGCAGCAACGTGGATGGACCTAGAACATGTTATGTTAAACGAAGTAAGTCAGAAGACAAAAGATAAACACAGAATGGTACCACTATTCTGAAGCACCTAGAACATACATCCTATACACAATTATTACTCAACAATCACATAACAGGGTTTAACAGGGTAGAAACTCTAAACCCTGTAATAGTCAACATATACTCGGGAGCAGTGCCCATAATACATGAAAAAGGAACAACACAAACTCTTGACTACATTATACAACAAAGAAAATAGCAACACCAGAAATAGTAGCATAGAGAGAACAGGTATGTAGTCAGCCTTCTACAACAAAGGCCCATAATAATCCCTTAGGGATATTATACAGGATCACAGGTAAAGAATACCACGGAAATCACTGACTCCAATGGAAACATCCCAAAACACTATGTCTTAATGCCTTTATCTTACTATATTTAAAATAACCTCTCAGCTTTTCTGTCCACAGGCGTTCTTGGATTCAAAGGGCGAACAAACTAAGATGGCAGCTCGGGATACCACACGAGATACCATACCTAGCTGGTATTACAAGATGGTCCCGAGAAAACTCTTTAATATACACTTTATCTCAAGGTTACACCTTCTTTTAGGAATTGAAGCACGTGACCAATCAGACCATCGAAGCAGTAACTGCGACATACAGACATAAACTACAGGCTCTACTCATCGAACACACTCAAGCAAACTAGCATCCCCTTGCTACTTTCTCCTCTCTTCTCACTACTTTCTTTTTTATTTCTTCTTTTCTATTCTTCTCTTTACTTTTTTCCTTTTCTCTTCTCCCTTTCTTTCTAATGTATTTTCTCTTTTCTCCCTTCCAACCCCTACCACAAATCTTCCCCTTTCCCCCCTTTGGAAATCCAACTATCCCTTCACCCCTCAATCCCATCCAGACCTCCCACCGTATTAAAACTCTTCACCTTCAGTCCTTAATCTATTAGGCATCAAGATTGACCTCCTACCCCAACGAACCAGTATCCAGCACCCAAGAGAAGGGACACCCAGTCAAACCCACACCTCGTCTCCTGCAAGAAAAGGCAGCCAACTCCCCTGCGGACTCATGCTGCGCCGCCCTCCCTATCAACTCCCCCTAACGTGGACTGTTACTTGAAACTGGACTTAGCTCCAAAAGTATCCCCAATGCAAGAACTCTTCCAAGACCTCCCTGCCGCAAATCTTTTGCCAATCTGAAGAAGGTCGGGGGTGGGGGTGATGGAAAGGTGCCTGGGAACCCACACACCACAAG
The DNA here is from genome assembly GCF_024139225.1 of Suncus etruscus. Lineage (NCBI taxonomy): Eukaryota > Metazoa > Chordata > Mammalia > Eulipotyphla > Soricidae > Suncus > Suncus etruscus. The sequence continues at coordinate 39,180,212 of NC_064863.1, read as the reverse complement.
AAAAACCCAAAAGACAATGGGAAAACCCTACTTCCAATATAAACATAAGACCTGTATTACACCTCCTCTTTACCTGCTTTTCCCCAAATGTAAGGTAGTCTTTTGCATCACTTTGGTCCTTTAAATACTTTGTTAATTCATTCCTTTTCAAAAAAAATTGTCTGTTCGACATATACATATGTGAGCACATACATTTTTAATCCTAATTTTTTGTGTCTTTTTTGGGTATGTGACCTGTTTCTGTTTTCCGCTCTGTCCACCCCAAAATGCACCAACAATATGATGTAGCACCATTTCTCCTTGCAAAGGCACACTACAAAAAAGGGGGGGAAATCTTACATATAAAAAAGAGCTCTTATCTACTAGAGATAGGAACTCATAGTTGTTTACAATACAGGGATATTTTCTACCTTGAAAATATGTCATGTGGAATCAACTTAGATCTCAGGTAATTAGACACCATCCATCCAGCCTTGAATCCTGGATCCCAGACATAGAAACAGCATAGTTCTTCACAACAGCTGCAGGAAACAAATCCTATCCGGGACAGCCTTAATACTGCTAGAACACCAACAAGTGCCAGCTCTAATACGATATCCTGACATCAAAGAAAATGGAAATGACTTGACCTAAGAGCAGGTTACCCTACCTTACCAGCTAACGATAAGACAAAATCAGAAGACTTGTCATCCATTGGTAGGTCCAATAGCCAAGATCGCGAGTTACAGATGACTGGCTGCTAGAACCATGACCAGACTGTATATATCATGGGACCAATAAAAAAGCCCTAGTCTAGGGTTTGAACTACGACCTGCACAACAACCATGATCCCCAGTTCCAAAGGTCCAGCAGAGACAATTATAAGGGAATGGGGCTTCTGGAAACACAAAGAAAGACGCTATCCTTGGTGCCATCCTAGGATCGGTGCAAAGACCAAGACCACCAACCACAGAAGATGGATTAAAATGACACTGAGGGAATGGAACTTCTAGAACCACAAAGACTGACTTCATCATAAGTTCCACCCCTGGAACTGTGCAGATACTGAGATCGATAGATACAGAGGTCTGATTGTACCACCTAGGACGGAACAGAAGTCTTCCAAACAACACAAATGCACCACTGGGAGAGTAAAGGATCCTGAACAGAGTCTATAGTTGATCCCATGACAATATACTCCAAGGGCGGAGAAACCCCATATCTCTTAGGCCAAGTGAATTCCTTTTGGAATGACCCCAATATTTACTGTGCCAGGGCAGGAGGGAAACAAAAAAGCAAAAAAAAAAAACATTGTTTATCTTTTTATATATTATTTTTTATCTTCATTTATTATTATTATTATTATTATTATTTACCTATCTATTTTGGTAGATTTTTTTGTTTTGGTCTGGCTATTGAAGCTGTTGCCCCCATTTACACTTATTTTTTTTCTTTTCTTTTCTTTTCTTTTCTTTTCTTTTCTTTTCCTTATGTGCTCTGCCATGTTTCTTATCTCAAGACCGTGGCAGTTTGTTTTTGTTGTTGTTGTTGTTGTTGTAGTGTTGGTGGTGGTGGTGGTGGTGGTGGTGTGGTGGTGGTGGTGGTGGTGCTTATCGTTATTGTTGGAGTCCTCACTGGATACTTGACACTTCTTTTTGTACTGGTGGAGTGTTTCACCTTTTTCTCCTTTGTCTCTCAAACCGATGATGAGAGCCTCTAGAAGAATTCCGGTTATTTTCTGCATATTAGACTTTTACCCCAGTTTATTACTTTTCTCTTCTTCAAACAAAACCACATAACTTGAACTATCTAGTCCTGCCCCCCAGTTAGAGGGGGAAACAAGGGAGGCACCAAGAGCAAACAGGTGCAAGACTACTAAGTATTAGGCTAGAAACAGAGGGGACCACATATTCTGGCAGCCCTGTGGGTGAGGGAAGAGCATATGGGAGGTAGGACCAAAACGGAGGTGTAGGGAAGACAAATTGGTAATGGAAATCCCCCCTGATTTTATGTAAATATGTATCTAAAATATTGTCAACAATATGTAAGCCACTATGATAAAAAATTATATTAAAAAAAACGGAAAGACTAGGATGGATTGGAATGAAGGAGTTACCATTGCCCTACATTACAAAGACAGCAAAAAATAAGGTGAAGAAGGAAATATTTCTGATTAAAAATAGATTCTCTGAAATAATGGAAAAAGTGTTTATAGTGCTTACTGCTCAATAGGCATGTAATGCTTGGAAAATTACATTAACTTTCTGTTCTTTCATATTTCTAGGTTATCTTGTCTGATTGAAACTCGACATTTAATTTATATTTTTCCCAGCAATGGCTTTCTAAGGCTCTGCTAGTTTCTTTTTGTTATAAAAATATTGCAATCAACCTACTTGTTCATGTTTAATTAAAGACCTGTGCTTAAAATATTGTGAAGTGAAAACAAATGTATGAAACAATGTGTCTCTTAATTTATACAGATATTTGGTTTTAATAATTAATACTAATTTATTTTCAGATAGACCAGAGTAATAGTACAGCAGATAGGGTCTTTTTTTTGCAAGATGCTGACACTTGTTCAATCTCAGCCCCATATGGTGGGTTTCTGCAGGAGTGTTCCTTAAGTGCAGACCTAGGAGTAAGCACTATGAGGTTCTGTTTGAACCCCAAACAGAAGAGGGCCTAATTGATACAGCACAGCAGGTAAAGTGTTTGCCTTTATCACTGTCCCTATTTTGCCAAGAATAATTTCTGAACACGGAGTCAGGAGTATAACCTGAGTAGCGCAGAGAGTGGCCACAAAACAAAGCAAGACTAATCAAAAAAAATAAAAAAGAGTGAAACAAAACATTAAAACAAAAATGTTCACTTTTAGCCTATTTTACTAGTCAAAGCAATGTTAGTCAACGTCTGCTTTGTCCTGATTTGTTCTTGATTCTTAAACACCTTGTGTTGCTTTTATGCCAAAGTAATAAATATAAATTGGTGTCAAAAAGTTGTTTAAATTTTTCACTTATTTTACTCTAAGTTGTTTACTTTTGAGCAAATCTCTTAGTAATCTCTGATGCTCTTTCATTAACTTTTTCTGTTTAGCATTCAACAGAAACACGTACTACAAGAAATTAAGTATTTATTTTATTGCTTCTGCAAAACTATATTGTACTTTATTATATTTTCTACTTCATACATACTGCTGTAGAGGAATTAATTTTGTTTTAGTATAGATTTAATAATTTTAAATAAATTATATTAGAACTTTTTGTATATGTTGTTTAACGTATTTTTATCTTTCTGGCCCCCAAATATATTAAAAGTATATTTTCCTTTGATAAATTATAGCATGTGTTCATATTTTTGCAAAACTATCGACAGATTAAAAAAACATAACTTCTTACTAAATATAGAGAAATGTGTGTTAGGGGTTTGAGGTATAACACAGAAGTAGGCATTTGCCTTGCACGCAGCAGATGTAGGGTGGACTGTGGTTCGATCTCCTGTGTTCCTGAGCCAGGAGCTATTTCTGAATGCATAGCCAGGAGTAACCCCTGAATGTCACAGGGTGTGACCCTAAAAGCTAAAACAGAGAGAGACAGAGAGAGACAGATAGAGAGAGAGAGAGAGAGAGAGAGAGAGAGAGAAGGAGAGAGAGAAAGAGTGAGACAGAGAAATTTTCTTTAAAGTGTTCTATTAAGGATATTTGATAGAAATTTCAGGCATATTTCAGGCAAAAATATGAGCAATATTTTTGCTCATTTCACTGGGTATTTTAATTAATAGATTAAAAGATTCATTAATAGATTAAAAGATTATCCTCAGTGATTTAATTATGCACAAATTAGCATTATTTATTTCTGAAATTTTCTGCATTTAGTGTACATGATTAAAAATATTGATTAGATTAGTTAAAAGTTAATTATATATTTTGACATGCAAAAACTATGTCATTTATATTGTGTCTGGCTTCATCCATATGTAGTGTAAGGGTTCTCTGAATTGTTTTACTTTGAGCATGCTTTTTTCTTGTTTTTTTCAAGTAATGGTATAATTTATTTACATAAAATCAGTCTTTAGTGCCAGTATGGAAAAGTAAAATCATCTTCTAATACACAAAATAAAACAAATTAAAAATCTACATTATAGGGGCCAGCGAGGTGGCACTAGAGGTAAGGTGTCTGCCTTGCAAGCGCTAGCCAAGGAAGGATTGCAGTTCGATTCCCCTGGCATCCCATATGGTCCCCCCAAGCCAGGGGCAATTTCTGAGCGCTTAGCCAGGAGTAACTCCTGAGCATCAAACGGGTGTGGCTCGAAAAACCAAAAAAAAAAAATCTACATTATAGAAAAACAAATGACATATAAATTGTGAGAATAAAATGTGCCTAGATTCAATTGGGGCCAGAAAAGCAAGAGGAAGGTACTTATTAGTGACTTTATCTTCTCATGTCAGCCCACCAGAAATAATGTATCTAGAAAGGTGAATGTCAGATAACAATTTTGAAAATAATCAAGAAAATTCTCAAGCCAGGGTGACCAAATAATTGCTCATCACTAGTTTATTGATAGCAGTAAGTGAAGATAATTTTGAATAAAGATAACATTATTTAGTCATAATAAAATATATTAGTAATTTTGGGTTTTTTTGTGGGGAGGGTTGTTTGTGGGACATACACGTACTCAGGGCTAGTCCTGACTTTGTACGGAGCTTCTCTCCTGATTATGCTCAGGGTCCATATGGTGCCAGAGATCAAACTGAGGTCAATTGCATGTAAGTCAAGTGCTAAACTCCTGTCTCATAATCCACTCAGATTATGTATTTTAATACAGAAATCAATAAAAATAATGTATTTTTGCCCTTGTGGATTAGATTAGAATTTAATTTTTAATTTTTCCTACATATTAACATTCATCTCCATTTGTTCTTCTGCTAACATGTTGGTAAATGTTTAGCTTTTGGCTGTCTTTTTTATTTTCTCTTTCTGGTTAATAAAACCTGCTTTACTCATACAAACACCATCTGACTCCTAATATATAACAGCTATACAATTTGATAACAAAATTTGATTAACTTCTAATTCTTTAAAATAATTGCCTTCTCTAACCTGAATGAAATATCCTGGCTTTCATTTTTTATATTTAATTATATGTATTTTAAATAATTAATGAACTGTGTATAATAAATAAAAATATATAAGAAAATATTTCTCTATTATTTCCATGCAAATAGAAGTCATCTTTACCTTTTATTATGAACAAGTTGTTTGGTAGTGAATCAATATTGCAAGACTATCATATTAAAATTAAAATAACAATCGCCAAAATTTGAACGAATATAGAATGGCATAAAAGTGGAACTGACACTCTGTAAATATTAATTAAACATATCACAGACACCAAGAAAAACATCTTGGAATAAATATTTGTTTTTATAGAATCAATTAAGATTTTCATAAATAGGAAAGATTTAAATATTAATCAGAAGAATATATTTATTATGTGTGGGGTGAAAATTTAATTCATGCTCATAAAGAATTAAACAATTAGTAGAAAATAAAATAAACCATTTGTGTATTATTTAAATTCATTTAAATTTAATCAAAAAGTATTAAAATTTCTATAGTATAAAATTATGAAAATTCATTAAGTCACTAAAGAGTGTTAAATTATTGACTCAGATACAGTGTACTATGTTGAATAAAACTTTATAAACAAGCAAAGTTACTCCATGATTTTGTCTCCAACTAAAATTAATTGTGTTAAATTAATGTTTGTATTAATTTAATTCATTATTGGAATCATGGTTAATTCTAAAGCTAACAAAATTATTCATTGATAGCTTTAGTTGTAAGTGTTTCAATATTAATCCTTTTACCAGTGTTTATTTACCAGCCCACCAATGTCCTGAATTTCTCTTCCATCCCCAAGCCTAACTTGAATTTTAGGCAGAAATCATACTTTAATGAATAAAATAGTATAAAATAAAAATAAAAGCAGAAATAAAAAAAGAAGAATAAAAAAAGAAAAATGTTTATCTTAGAATATGAAGAAGAGCAAATGCGAGTTCAAATATTTCTGATCAATGCTGTTAACCAGACATAATATGGCATTCATTAAAGCAACTGGCACCATATTATAATCTCTTGGCACTTCAAGAGTTCAGGGTATATCTTAAGCCTATTTTGATTGCAAAATCACTTATAATATACTAAGCCTATACATCTATGTATCTCTTTTAAAGAATCACAAAAACATTTTTAATAGAAATATGTGTTTACATATCAGATTTTGTAAATAGGCTGAGTTGAATGATTCCCCCTGTCACACACCTCAACCAAAAAGCAAACAAGAAAATTATTAATTACATTATTATAAAAAATTAATTATTAAGTTTCAAGAAATGGTGTCATGCCCTAAGTAGAAAAGAATAACTTACTAGAGAAATGGTTATAATGTTTGAAGTGTTTGAAGATAGAACAGTTGCCTTGCAAGAAGCTCACCCAGGTTCAATCCCCAACATCCTATATGATCTCCAGAGCTCCTCCAGGAATGATCACTGAACATAAGTCCAAGAGTATATCCTAAATTCAAACAGATGTGTTTCAAAAACAAAGTAAAAAAGTAAAAAAAATATAAAAATTTTCTTAGAGGGGGAAATAAGGGAGGCATCAAGACCAAACTGATGCAAGACTACTAAGTAGTAGGTTAGATACAGAGGGGACCACATATTCTAGACGCCCTGGAGGTGAGGGAAGAGGAAATGGGAGGTAGGACAAAAACGGAGGAGTAGGGAGGACAATTTAGGGATGGGAATCCCCCCTGATTTTATGTAAATATATACCTAAAATATTATTGTCAACAATATGTAAGCCACTATGATCAAAATAAAAATTATATTATTAAAATAAAAAATATAAAAATTTTCTATATTATTTTTTTCTGAATTATCATAACCTTGTTATCAGGAAAACCAAGGGAATCTTTAACACATTTATTTATAGACATTTTCATCATTACAGTAATGTTGATTTACAAGAGTATCAATATTTGTATTTTAGGATTTTAATTAACAATACTACAACCAGTGCCAAGATGCCTTAACTGATCATGGAACTGTAGTTAGTCCATTTAAGAGTTTCAAAAATAAGTTCTAAGTGTATCTGAGGTCACAAGTTATAACACTTTTTTCACAATAATTAAGATAAATTTAAGATATATTAAAGACTTAAGGTTTCAAAGATGCTCTCAGCTAAGCTACTGCTTTAACTTTCATTTTTAAGAGAAACTCACATTAAATTACTTAAATCTCCACAGAAATATTTCTGACCTATTAGTAAATATATAAAACCATTTTTGAATTAATACTTTTTAAAAAGTACTTGGAACAATTCGTTTAAAATGAACAAAAATATGCTACTTGTTTTTCTTAAAGAATAGGTATGATATTTTGAAATTTATACAGATCCTTTAGGAAAATGAAATAATTGTTTTCAGACAGCACATAATACAATGTGTGTTCCTTGAGAGGACCAGAAAAATGTTGCTAATTTATCACCTATTCACTGAGCTCACTGTAAGAGACTGCACCAATGTTAGTAGCCAATAGTTATCATGATGTTTTACAAAAGTCTATACTTTAATATACCGTCCTTTCAGGAACTAACATATAAATTCTAACTGAAATGATTGACTTTTCATTTCAAGATTACAAGGAAGAGAGAAGAAAGAGAAAGAATGTAAGGGGAGAATCAAAAACAATTTACTGGATAGAGATATAGACAATTATAGTTTTTTAATGATATTTTTCTGAAAATAAATTGAAGTCATTATAGGTAGGGGGTCTCTAATTCTGTCTTGAATGGACCATTGCTACCTGCTGTTTTTATCAAGAAAAGAAACCTTGTGATTTTCAGTGCATTTTTCAATCCTTGTGATAAGAAGTTGGCAGTCTGCCCTTCCAGCACGCTGGAAGATCTCACACATGAATGAAAGGCAATTTCACCTCTGTCATGGGGGTGATGTTAGAAGATGTGCACTTTTTAAAAAAGGATAATACAAAATCTTATCTTACAAATATTGTAAGATGCTGACTAAAGCTTAAGTTCAAATCACCTTATTATGTCATACCTACCATAATAAAGATTTCACTTAGAAAAAATAGATATTAGAAAAAATATCAAGAAAGTTGTCAGACTTAATGAAAATAAATGCTAAGTCAGTTTTCATACCTGACCACATATTGACAATGGGAACACACATAGTTTCATCTATTTTAATTTTCAAGCAAAAGGAAAAATCTATTCATTATATTCAGAATTTATTTAAAATGGGATACTATAATTTATCAACACTAAAAATCAGGAATATTAGTTTATGCAATGGTTGGAAGATACTCTTTAAACTCAATTTTATTCATTTATTTATTTTAATCTTTTTTCCTGCATTCCCTGAGTAAACCAGAAATAATTTTTAAGTGCAGAATTAGAAATAACCCATGAGCACTGCCACAAAAATAATTTTGAAATATGAGAAATATGTGACTGTGTATTATTGTGGATTATTTTAGATGTTATTTAGAATGATTTTGACTCATCCATTTTAAAAATAAGATGGTAAAGAACCATTTCACTGATAAAAGTTATGCTCCTTATGACCTTCCTCAAACTATTCCTTAAAGAATAATATATAAACTGCAATTTAAATATATCATATAATTTAACATTTCTCTAAATGTTATATACTTTTCTCTTATAGTGTTATATGGAAGTATGCATTAAAATACTTCCATTTGAAAAAATGGATATTCATAAAGGTATAAATTCTTCAACAATGGGTTCATATTGCTTCATTTGCTTCAAACAACTTAATTGCTGAAAATTAATTTTATGAATTAAAACAGTGTCAGGAATGATAAAATATTATTCATACTTAAATAACATGAATTAATATGTTATAATTATTTCTGGAGGCTAATACTAATATATTCCTATCAAAATAGCTATCCAAAATTTATTGTACATTTAAGAATAAATTAAATTTTTAAGCTTTAAAGAACTTTCACTACCTTAGGATTTTTAAATACTTTTTGAATATGAATTTGTATTTGTCATGGCTATTTCATACATACTATATCTTTTTCTTTTTCTCCTTGGAGCATTTTACTATTAAAAACATACAACAGAACACAATGTAAGATATAGGCAAAGCACAAATCACCCAAGTTTTGAATTCTCATGAATGCTAATTTCTGTGCTTGACATTAGAAAGTCAGTTTTGTAAGGCATTGGCCTATGTTTAAATAACTGTAGGTCTAAATCAAATGCCTTAAAACTAGAGCCATATGAGTTAGGAATAATTGAGATTATTAGATAAACACAAATAAGTAAGACCTAATATAGATTTGGTTATAAAAATATTTATGCAAATAATAGGTAAATAGTTAATGATATGCATAAGTCTTTAGACCAATGCAGATATGGTGGGTTTTTTTTTTTTTTTTTTTGGTTTTTGGGCCACACCCAGTAACGCTCAGGGGTTACTCCTGGCTATGTGCTCAGAAATTGCTCCTGGCTTGGGGGACCATATGGGACACCGGGGGATCGAACCGCGGTCCGTCCAAGGTTAGCGCAGGCAAGGCAGGCACCTTACCTTTAGCGCCACCACGCCCGGCCCCCTGATATGGTGGGTTTTTAAGTATTCATTGTCATTCCTTTAATTAAAAATATTATAATTAATAAAATAACATCTTACTATTATTAAAATATTTTCCTAGAAATTAAAATACAGAAAATAGTTCAAGAATAAAATTTTAAGTGATATTTGCAGTATACTAGTTCATTTTGTTTTATAGACACTGAAATTTATATTCTAGTTGTTATCCATATATTCTCTTCTAAAAATAGTCTCTTCGAAAAAAAATAGAGTACTGAATGAAATTGATAAAGCTAAACATTTAAGAAATTTAAAACAACCACAGAAAATTTCTAGTAGTTTATTTATAAAATTAATGTTGCAAAAAATGGTAACAAATCAGAAGGCAAAACTTAGATTTAAATAAATTACTGAGATTATTTTCTGTCTCTGACTCATTTTACTCAGCATAATATTTTCCGTAGCCACCTATGTATAAGCAAATTTCATGATTTGGGTTTTCCTAGCAACTGTGTAGTATTTCATTGTGTAGATATACCACAGTTTTTCTAGCCACTTATCTGATTCTTGGTCACTTGAAAAAAATGTTAAAATATAGCCCACTTCAAGTTATATTTTGTGATATCCCAGAATATTCATTCTATACTCTGGGAGTGATAAGGCTAATAAATTTATTGTATAACACGGTCTTGTTTTGTTTTGGGGTCACACCCGGCAGCACTCAGGGGTTATTCCTGGCTCTATGCTCAGAAATCGCTACTGGCAGGCTCAAGGGACCATAATAGATGCCGGGATTCGAACCACCAATCCCTCTGCATGCAAGGCAAATGCCCTGCCTTCATGCTATCTCTCCGGCCCTAATAAATTTATTGTGATAAAATATTTTGTAATTAACTTTTAAAGTGAATGATATAATTTATTTCATTCACTGAAACATGTTAGTTTTTATTTTAATATTCTTTTCTCTAAGGATGGTAGTAGTGACTTTTTTTCCCTAATTTGAATGTTTTAATTTTTCTTTTTCTGTACTATTTAGCTACATGAGGAACATTATACTGAAATTTTAAAGTTACCAGCTTTTTGCTGCACCCATTATCCAGAATCATTTGCATATTGCCCTGCTCTCAGTGGCCCTCTATGATTCTCCATGATTCCTATAGAAACACACAAATTTAACAGAATGGAGAGCTACCAACATGAGTTTAGTAAAACTTCTACCATTGTATCATTGAATTTATTAGAGGCAGTAATTTTCTTGTGCTTGCTGCTGTAATTCTTTTCCTTCCTTCTTTTCTTCCTTCCTTCCTTTCTTCCTTCTTTCCTTTCATTTGCTTCCTTCCTTTCCTTTCTGCCTTTCCATCATTCCTTTCCTTTCTTCCTTCCTTTCTTCCCTTCCTTCCTTTCTTTCCTTCCGTCCCTTCCTTCCCTCCTCCCTTCTTCCATTCTTTCCTTCCTTCCTTTTCTTTCTACTTTTCCTATCTTCCTTTCCTCCTTCCCTTCCTTCCTTTTCTACTTTCCTTCCCTACCTTTCCTCCCTACCTTCCTTCCTTTTCTCTTCCTTCCCTCCTCTCCCTTCTTTCTCCCTACTCCTCCCCTCTCTTCTCTTCACCTCCTTTCCTTCTTTACTCTTTCCTTTTTACATTCATTTCTTTTTCTTTCCTTTCCTTTTTCTTATCCTTTCCCCCTTTCTTTCCTTTTTCTTTCCTATTACCTTTCCTTTCTTTTTCCTTTCCTTTTTCCTTTACCATTATCTTTCCTTTCTTTTTCCTTTCCTTTCCTTTCCCCTATCCTTCTGTTTTCTCTTTTCTTTACCTTTCCTTTCCTATTACCTTTCCTTTATTTTTCCTTTTCTTTCCTTTCTTTTGCTTTTCCTTCCCTTCCTTTTCTTTTCCGTTTTTCTTTTCGACTTTCTTTCCTTTTATATTTCCTTTTCTATTTTCTATTCTTTCCTTTTTCTTTTCCATTTCCTTTCCCTTCCATTCCTTCTCCTTTTCTCCCAGCCCCTCCCCTTCTTTTCCTTCCCTTCCCTCCATTCCCTCCCCATACACCTCTCTACTCCCCTCTTAACCCCTCCCCTTTTCTTCCCATCCTCCCTCCCCTGTCCTCCCCTCCCTTGTCCTCCCATCCCCATTCCTTCCTTCTTTCTTCCCATCCTTCCTTCCTTTCTTTTCTTCCTTCTTTTTCTTCCTTTCCTTCCTTCCTTTCTGCCTTTCCATCATTCTTTTCCTTCCTTTCTTCCTTTTTTCCTTGCTTTCCTTCCTTCTTTTCCTATCTTTCCTTTTCTCCCTCCTTTCTTTTACTCCTTACCTTTCTTCCATCTCTCCCTCCCTTCATTCCTCCCTTCCCTTCCTTCCTTCCTTTCTTCCTTCCTTCCTTCTCCCTACGCTCCCCTTTCTTTTCTCCCCTCTCCTCCCTTCTCTTCCCCTCCCTTTCCTTCTTTCTGCTTTCCTCTTTTCTTTTCTTTCCTTTTTACTTTCATTTTTTCCTTTCCACCCTCCTTTCCCTTCTTTCCTACCTTCCTTCATCCCTCCCTCCCTCCCCTCACGCCCTCCCTTTCTCCCTTTCTTTCTTCCTTCCTCCCTTCCTTCCTTTTTCTTTTTCTCCCCTCCCTTTCCCTTCCCTCTCCTCCCCTTCCATCCCTTCTTTTCCCCTCCCTTTACTACTTCTCCTTTTTCCTTTTTAATTTCATTTCTTTTTCTTTCTTTTTCCTTCTCTTTCCATTTTCCTTTCCTTTCCTTTTCTATTCCTTTCCTTTCCTACTTCCTTTACTTTCTTTTTTCCTTTACTTCCCTTTTCCATATTTTCTTCTTTCCCTTTTTTCTTTACTTTCTTTTCCTTTTATTTCACTTTTCCTTTCTTATTTCCTCCTTTATTATTCCTTTCCTGTTTCCTATTCTTTCTTTTTTTTTCATTTCCTTTCCTTTTTTCTTTCCTTTCCTCCTCTTTCCTTTTTCTGTTTCTTTTTTCTTTTCCTTTCCCTTTTCCTTCCTTTTTCCTTTTCCTTCCCTCCTCTCCCCTCCTTTCTCAGTCCCTCACCTTTCTTCCCAAACCTTCCCTATCCTACCATCCACTCCCCTTCCGTCCCCTAATCTCCCTTCCCTCCCCTTCCCTTTCCTTCCTTCCTTCTTCCTTTCTTTTCTAAATTAAGAGACATGCCTAGCAATGCTGAGTGTAAACCTAGTCTTTAAAAATATTAATAAATGTGCATGTTATTTTTATCATTTTTATGCCACAGAAATTTTGGAATTGATCACAAGTACATGTATCTTATAACTTCATATAACTGATTTGCCCATTTCATGAATTGTTTTGTGTTAGGTATGCAAAGATAACTATTGTATGAGATTTCCATAGTAATACCTAGAAAAAATAAAGCACAATAGACTAGTTTATATAATATCAGATGAATTTGACCTAATGTTAAGCTGGCAATATACAGCTTAGTAGACCTTCAGACAATGATATATGACATCATCATGAGATATGGAATTTTTTAAATAATACTATCATGTGTTAGATATGTTTTATAGCTTGTTGAATTTAAACAAGTCAGATTTTGCTCTCTTTACTTCTGCACTCTTGTATAAAGACAATCAATCTTCTTATTTTTATCTTCTCATTGCTATCTTCTTATTTTGAACAAACTCCTTACCTTTAGCATGGTACATAAAATGTTAATAAAAGTCTCTTAAAGATAAGTTCCAGGGGCCGGAGAGATAGCATGGAGGTAAGACATTTGCCTTTCATGCAGAAGAACGGTGGTTCGAATCCTGGCTCCCCATATGGTCCCCTGTGCCTGCCAGGGGCAATTTCTGAGCCTAGAGCCAGGAGTAACCCCTGAGCACTGCTGGGTGTGACCCAAAAACCAAAATCAAAAAAAAAAAAAAAGGTAAGTTTCAGATTTTTGCCTATAATATCATTAACTTATTATATTAATATCACCATTAATCTGGTACTTTTATAGTATATACTACTTTGGAATTCTAAATAAATACATGTAAGAATAAGATATATATGAAATTTCATCTATTTATATATATTCATATATTTCATATATATCTTATTCTTAAGTCATTTAAATTACCCCAAACCTTATCTAACTGACCATAGAGTCAAGTTGTAAATGAAGAAAGTTTCTCTCATAAATTGTATTTATTTATGTAAAGTTAAACAAGCTTTAGAATTTGGTGTGGAAAAACAACCCTGTTTTATGACAGCCTAAAAGTATTGCTAAGTATGAGTTACACAGTTCTGTTTTCTGGAAACCAAGGTGGCTCTACTAGTTAAGATCTTTTTTTCTTTTTGAACAGAATGTGGGAAACAAACTTAGACTTCAAAGGATGACCACCCTTCAGCCAGTTTCAATGAATAGGTGCGATCTGCACAGTGGAATCTAAAACCCAGTTTTATAACCTGGTCTTATACTATAATCACAGCCCTGGGTAATGATCTCAGACTCAATGACACACACATGTAAGCTTGCATATTCTTGAATTGTGCCTCTGCTTACAACAGACAATGAGGGGCAACACCAGTTAGTAGAAATGCCCACCAAATCCTAAACCAGCCATAAAATGAATACATCGGGGATCCTAAATGTAAAATTGTTCTAACTTCTTTACTAAGAAACCTGCACTTTCACAGTTCAATGTGCTGCCCTCATTTCAATCCTGAATGGGTTTTGACACCCTCTGTATCACTGGGAGTTTTTTCACTTTCCTGAGGCAATATTGTCAGCCTACAATCATCCCTGCCTCACTACTTATTCCTCATTTAAGCATGCAGCCCAAAGAAACTATCTCTCTACTTAAGAAATTTTATTACCTAATCTCAGCATTTGTTGAATTTAGATAAATTATTAATGTGTCAAATTACTTGCTTTAGGGAAAAATTCGTAGTAGATAGGAATGTCCCATGAAAATTCATTTATTGAAGAGGTAGAAATAGAACTGCAGGCTGTTCTTATATCTTATTAAGTATATCTTTAGTTTAAGCCCATAGATAGTGAGCACAATTTTAAATCTTGAATATAGAGGGCTCTAAAAGGGGAAATGGAGAAAAAATTTTAAAAAGGGTGAGGAAGGATCCTAATCTATTTCTTGATCAGTTGGCGGTAATAAAATAAGGACAATATGGGTACCTCTGACCCAGCCCTATTTTTGCAGAGTATCTTATAGTGTACATTGTACTCTATATGAATATGGGATTATTAGTGTACAAAATATATTAAGTGTAGTCCTTCTGATCCAAAAAATGGTCCTCCAAATATCACAAAATTAATTTGTTGTTCATCTGAAAACCAGAGGGCTCTCTCCAAGCCTCTCTCCAAACATTTTCTTCCAGCATCTTGCACCATTAGTTGATAAAGGATTGCAACCATCGCAGCTCTGTGAAGGGACTGTTACTTTTAATACAATAAGGACTAAATCAGGTTTCAGTTGGCAAAGCACGAGAATAAATGGCTATCAGCATATCTGCAAACTTTTTAAATACAGTAGGTCAAATTGTATTTTCTTCAATAAAGTAGCAGTTTCAGTTTTGGGAGTAGGGGATTCCTTCTCAGGAATTTTCCTTGTCTTCTTTTAAGTAATAATGTCCCTCTACTTTGAGTATCAAATTATAAATCACTGATATGACACTAATGTTTCTTTGAGTCAAGATTTCCCATTTGGAACTCTTCATGTAGCATCTCTGCTTGATTTGACTTAGACAAAGACACGTAATTTAACAGGACTTAATTGGGATAGTGTGATTTACGCTATGGTGTTTTCTTTCCTTTTGGAGTGTGTCACTAATATCTACACCATTTATTATTCTTTAACTGAAAATGTGGTATTGTTAAAAAAAGTCCTTACGTATAACAGGAAACTATAAAGGAGGTAGAGGGGCTTGAAAAATAGCACAGAGGTAGGGCATTTGCCTTGCATGCAGCAGATCCAGGAAGGACAGTGGTTCGAATCCTGGCATCCGATATAGTCCCCTCTGCCTGCTAGGAGCGATTTTTGAGCATAGAGCCAGGAATAACTTCTGAGAACTGCTGGTTGTGATCCAAACCCTAAACAAACAAACAAACAAACAAATAAGGTAGAAAAAATGGAATGGTTAGTTGATTGTGGAAAGTTGTGTTCGGGGATGAAGAAACACTTTTTAAAGATTTATTATTTTTGTGCAGTAAAATATTATACAAAAGTATAAAAAACATGTCATATAATTCATTTTGATATATTTTATGCAACACTAAACACATTGATAATGTTGAATAAGTTTCACTACAATTAATTCCTAGAAATATTTTTGTTCTTCCAAACTTCTGTATTAATTATGCAGTATCTCCTGATTCCACTACATTAGCTTCTGGTAACCCCTGTTCAACTTTCTACTCCTATGCACTTATTTATTCCAGATAACTCATACATGTAAAAATCAAGAAATGTTTGATTTCTTAATGTTTAATTTTTTTAAGTCTAGTTAATATTTATGTACTGCACTTTCAAGGTTCATTCTTATTGCATCATATACCAAAACTTCATCCTTGTACATAAATTACCAAGTAGCTTTTAGCTCATTTGTTTATGCATTGCTCAAATTGTTTCTGGCTATTTTGAAAATTTCTGCTCTTACTATTGATACAGAGCTATCTGTCCAAATAATTTTTGTTTTGAATAATTTTGAATATAAAATTAACTGAGAACTATAGAACCATTTGTGATTCTATGTCTTCATTTTCTTAACTGTGCCAAAATGTACCAAATGTACTATGAAGGTTAAATTATTCCAAATCATCAACACTTATTTTTTCCAGGGTAGTCAAATGTATTTCCCAAATTCTTAGATAAAAATGTTCTTAGTACCACCAATTACTTTTTTGAGACTGTGGATTCTCTACAGAAAGCTGAGGAATATAGCAGATGATGTGTTCATATATGAAGGAAGTAGTTATGGAAGACTGCTTGCAATGAATTTCATATAGTCAGAGCAAATAAAGTCATTAAAGACTCATTAAGGGTTGCCAAGGGACTATTTAGCAGCTATTTTAGGACAACACCATTAAACAGACCCATAGGTGGAAGAGCTTGGGGAAAAGTAAACAAGAAAACCTTTGCTTTCGGTTCTGAAGAAAACAAAGTGCACTATTTATCCTATCTTAAAGCACCTGACAGATAACTAGTTAGGATATGTAACCTTTTTTTCCATATCTATATGAGATGCACCCCATTTCTGAAGAGTCACTGTCGCCCAATTTTGGTTTTAGTCTTTTCTTCAGGTCTTTCACTTTTTTACTTTAAAATACTCTCTATCCCCCAGACCCACTTTCACATTCTCTCAATAATATTTCTTTGTATCACTATTATTATTTTCTTTTACTTACTGTGAGAAGAGAAAAACTGTGATACATGGTTAGAGAGAGAGACTTTATTATTACTACTGTATAGAAGCCAGTGTGGGATTCTGAGTTTTGACCTCCATAAGCACATTATTGGTGAGATTGAGGTGGACCATGCAGAAGGGTGGTATTGTATTTAGGATACATACTCTTCGGCTTCCCCAGAACCAACTGGAAAAAGTTATATATCAATCAAGCTCCATTGTACTAAAATACATTTTTGTGATCATTTCATAAAATATTACTTCTTAAGATACAATTTATAGCATGCTACCCCTTTAAAGATATGTCCAATTGATTAGAAGGTGGAACTCAGATGATGTAGTACTTCATTTTCAAAATATAGACCATGTTCCAAGATTTATTTGGGTTGTAATGTAAACTAGCAGTTGAGAAAGATAAACTACTAATCAGAAGGTTAAAATGCCTGACTTGTGAAATACTGTGTATCTTTCTTAGCAGTATAATTTTTTTTCTTAAAAGTATTCTCGGGTGCTCGCTTCGGCAGCACATATACTAAAATTGGAATGATACAGAGAAGATTAGCATGGCCCCTGCGCAAGGATGACATGCAAATTTGTGAAGCGTTCCATATTTTTTACTTAAAAAAAAAAAGTATTCTCAGACAGGAGAGATAGAATGGAGCTAAGGCATTTGCTTTGCATTGAGAAGGAATGTGGTTCGAATCCCTGCATCCTATATGGTCCCCAAGCCTGCCAGGAGCGATTTCTGAGCATAGAATCAGGAGTAACCCTTGAGCGCTGCCGAGTGTGACCCCCCCCCAATATATCATTCCAATTTATAACTTTATCCAAGTATTTGAGCCATAAAACCAGTTAAAGTCAGTATGGTTAAGTACTCAGCATTGAATATGCATAATGCAACTCTAGAAAGTTGCTTTCTATGTTATAGTCATTGTCAAAATTTGAGATATTTATTGTCTTTTTTAGCTAAAAAATAAATCTTGAATTAATACATCTTTTCACCTTCTTTGTATAAGGTAAGAAAGCTGCGGTAGAGATTTTTAAAGCTGATTTTTGTTGAGTCTTAAAGTCTAGGTAAACTGACATCTTAATGTCAGAATTTTTCCTAAAATGTTATTTTATTTAGAATTATTATTAGTAGTAGTAGTAATCTCATCATCATCATCATCATCATCATCATTATCATACTCATATATGCTTGATGAATAATGTGTTCCCAGAGATCAAGTGTAGAATTCCACATGAAAAGATGCAATTTAGACCTGTGAGTTTTAACCCAAGAAAGGCTCTGTTAAAACTGTGATGATCAGGGGCCGGAGTGGTAGGGCAAGTGGTAAGGCATTTATTTGCCTTGAGCATGTTAGCCTAGAATGGACTTCAGTGTGATCCTCAGCTTCCTTTATGTTCCCCCAAGTCAGGAGTGATTTCTGAGCACATAGCTAGAATAACCCCTGACCATCACTGGGTGTGGCCCTAAAATTAAAATTAAATTTTTTTTTAAAAAAAAACCTCTTTTGATCAGCTTTACCACTGAAACTTTATTTTCATATATCATGAAGCATTTTTTCCTGAAATTTAGTCTATTATGTTTTCTATCAATATAGATTTTAAAATAAGTTTATAAATGCAGATTTAAAAATAAATCTTTGTAACCAAAGCCATAGTACAGTGGGAGGGCATTTGCCATGCACATGGCCAACCAGTGTTCAACCCCTAGCATTCTATGTGCTCCCTCGAGTCCACTAGGAGAAATTCTTGAGTGAAGAGCCAAGAGGAACCTCTGAGCATCACCAAATTTGGCTAGAAACTACAAAAATAACAATGAAAAATAAGCAGGTGAATTTTCAGAGATAAAGGTGCTCACCAAGACAAGATTTCCACAGAAAAAGGTACTTACCAAGAAAAAAGTGTGTCCATTTATTTCTTCTCAAAAAGTGTTTGCATGCCATGTTAGAAGAAATTGTAAAGAAAGAAACTAAAATAATTTTATAACTTAACAACTGAAATGAATCTAATTTTAGTACAATACATTTGTTTTTGTTATTTTTTTTGAGTGACCAGGAACATTAAATATGAACCA
Source organism: Suncus etruscus (assembly GCF_024139225.1). Taxonomy (NCBI): domain Eukaryota; kingdom Metazoa; phylum Chordata; class Mammalia; order Eulipotyphla; family Soricidae; genus Suncus; species Suncus etruscus. The sequence continues at coordinate 39,161,143 of NC_064863.1, read as the reverse complement.
GCTACTATTTACATGTTTTTGGTTTGCTTTAATCGGCCATTCCCAGGATAGTATCACAATCACTTCCCATCATTTTTATTCCCCCGTAAACTAGCTGTTGATCTCAGATGGACTGGTTAATAGACTCCAAATATTTGTCAGAGTTTAAGTTAATTCCTACTCTATTCAAATGTGGAGTTTACAGTAAGATTTGTTCTCTTTCATCATCTCTTTTTTTTGTTTTGTTTTGTTTTGTTTTGGGCCACACTCAGTGACATCAGCTCAGGGGTTACTCCTGACTCTCTGCTCAGAAATTGCTCCTGGCATGGGAGATTATGGGATTGGGGGATAGAACCTCAGTCTTTCCTAGGTTATCGCATGCAAGGGAGATGCCTTACCGCTTGCGCCACCACTCTGGCCCATCATCATCTCTTTTATTTTGGGGCAATTCTAAATCCTTCCAGTTTTTCGCCTATGTTAACTTTAGATTTATCTAGATAGGGTCTTTAATTTTTTTAGATATCAATTTTCTTGGCTTATAAATTTTAAAGTCTACTGTAAAATTTAAACTTCTGTAATTGGAAAATTAGTACAAAAGTTAAAGCACCATCTTGCATGTAGGCATGCAACTGACCCTACTTCAACTCCAGCATTTCATATGATCCTGGAGCACTGCCAGGGATGACACCTGAGCACAGAGCCAAAACTATTTTGTGAGTATCTCTGGATAGCACTCAACTCCATGCTTAATTTAAAAAAAGTAAAAATATTTGAAATCATTGTCAGATATATTAATTTATACATTTATATATGATTTCTCTTTATTCTACATTGTATTCTCATTTTAGTCCTATATGCATATATTATAAATATTTGTATTTACTATATATTCTCAGAATCAGAAGGTCATGATTTGCATACAGATATCATTTTTCTCAAAGATGTTAATGGAAATTAAGAATGCATGAAGTTTCTTTGAGATCAAGTATGTTTTATTTTTTATTTCAGTAAATGTCTTAGATGATAAAACATTTTATACAAATTTGTTTTTAGTATTAATACATGTGTTTTTTTTTAAATATATAGCTAATATTAAATGTATTTTACTGGGCCATAGAGAAAGTACATCAAGGATCTTGCTTTGAACCACACTGACTGACTCAGTTCAGTCCCTGGGACCACACATAGACATCAGAGTCAGTCCCAACAAGAGTGGTCCGTGAGCACAAAACCTAGTCTAATCCTTGAGTACATATAGCTGTGGACCTCAAATAAATTTAAAAAATGCATTTTATTATTGTAAAACAGAATGTGAAAACTGATCAGTGGCCACTATATCGAAATCGGTTTTTAAAATTAGCTTTGATTTTAAAGGACTTTATGCAGTTTGGTAGATTTTATATTTACTTTCATTACACACAAATTAGAAGCAGCACATCTTAATGAACCTTTCTTACTCAGTAATATTCCTTAAATACAAAGTATTTATTAAAGGAGTGATCTAAAAAAATTAAACTAATTTTAGTTTTATTTTACTTCCTTGTTTTCATTGTGAAGTTACACATTTCCTGGAAAATAGGCTTGACACTAGTACTGTGAAAGTATCTTATATAGAGCAATATATGGAGATTAAAATAGAATTATTTCAGACCAAAATTTATAATGTTCTTCAACCTAGATAGCTGCTGCTGTGCACAGACTGACTAAATGAGTGAGCTCTGTTCTTAGCCAGAGAATGTCTAATGAATAACTTTATTAAAAAAATGGTGCTGTCATAAGAATAGATAATAAATAAAATAATAAATAAATAAAATATATAGTAATAGCATTTTAAAAACTTGAATCCTGTTGTCTTTACACATAGTTTTGTTTGAGCTTATTTTCATTACTAATAAAAGATAAGTAATGTGTTTAATTCATGTATTTGACTTCATTCAGAACTACCACAAATATTAATTTAATTATTTTCATTTTTTATATTTAGATGTTAAGCCATCTCTCAAGTTCTTGTAATTTTAGTTTGCTGAATATTGATGGTTGGTATATTAATTCATTGATGCTAATCAAAATATAAAACAAAATACTTAATAAAATTAGTGTAACTTCTATACAATATTTAACCATATTTAATAATATAAAGCCTTGACAAAGGAAGGTAACTAAATAAAAACATTCTCTGAATTTTTAAGAGAGCAATTTTTGTTCAAACAGATTTTTTTAGATGATGATAATATTCATTGGAATCAGAATAGCTAGGAAAATAGATCACTGTTTCAGCTAGTACCTGAAATTTTTTAAATCATATTTTATTTTTAAAAGTGTACAAGTACAGGGCCTGGAGAGATAGCACAGCGGCATTTGCCTTGCAAGCAGCCAATCCAGGACCAAAGGTGGTTGGTTCGAATCCCGGTGTCCCATATGGTCCCCCGTGCCTGCCAGGAGCTATTTCTGAGCAGACAGCCAGGAATAACTCCTGAGCATCACTGGGTGTGGCCCAAAAACAAAACAAAAAAAAAGTGTACAAGTACCATTTTGGGGTCCTTTGTTGGGGGAGGTACACATCTGGAAATGTTCAGGGGTTACTCCTGGCTCTGACACAGTAAATACTTCTGGAGGTGCTAAGAGTTGCTGGAGATTAAACCCTGATCAGATGTGCACAAGGCTGATGATATACCTACTGTACTATTACTCTGGGCCATAAAATTTATTTTATAATCACATATAATAAGAGTTGAAATGGAAGAGGTTGTATTATGCTATAATAACAAATAATCCTGGTATTTCTGTTGTTCTATGAAATTAAAATTTAATCCAATGCGCCCTCATAATACACATGTCTATCATATAATAATTTTACTCTTATAATTTTCATTACACTATGGATGAGAGTAATGGTAAATCATCACTTTAAACCGCCTCTAAAATTTAAAAAGGAAGAGCATTGGGGAGTCTTGTAAAGACAATACATACAGTGCAGGAGCAATATATAGCACCTCTGCTCAAAGTCATTCATCCCTTAAAGAACTTATGAGGGCAAGAAATCACACTTAATCATAAAGAAGCAAGAATTATCCTTTTTTTTACTCATAATAAATATTTATTATAATACATTCTTTAATTGAATCACCATAAAATACACATTTAAAAAGTTGTTCTAGACTGAGTTTTAGTAATACAATATCCAACACCCATTCTTTCACCAGTGCACAATTTCCACCACAATATTCCCAGTTTTTCTCCTGTTCTCCCCTCTTCCATCTCCTTTGCCTGTCTCTGGGACATACATTTCTCTCTATCCTCCCTCTCTCTCTTTCTCTTTCTCTTTCTCTTTTGATGTTTGAGAGAGATAATCAGGATTATTTGGTTACTATATAAACAGAAAATTCATCAATGTTCAATAAAATCAGTATACCATAGACATGCAGAACAAGGACCATAGCATTTTGCAAGACTAGATTTCCAATTCTTTAAGGATATCATCACTTTGGAAGTTAAGATCTTTATACCATGAATATTGGCAACAATATAGAACACATTAAACCTGTGAAATACAATAAACTTCTCTTCCAGACATTAATTGTTAAACATTATTGTACAACAGTATATGCAAATATATAAAAGGAAGCAACCAAATGCTATAACTTAAGACTAGTGAAAAATAGAACTTATTTTATGTTCATATTTGACAGTTTTTAAAATATCTGTACAGTGCTCTCTACATTTGCAGAAAATGCGTAGGAACAAAATAATAATCTAATTGAAATATATGTTTTTTCTCTCTAAGTTATTTTCTAAGACAGAAAGTTAAATAGAAAGGCACCCTAAATTTTGTTCTTTGTTAAAAATAGCTAGTTTAATCTTCCTTACAAATAGAAAACAACATATTGGAATTTTGAAGAATTTATATATTTTTATCTCTATGACACTGAGAAAAAATAGATATGTAAGCTAACAAAAGTTAGAGAGAATGTTCTGCTTGAAGCAATTATCTGCAGTGTCTTAGAAAGTACAGTAAAAATACTGTTAGGAGTCTGAGAAATAGCAGAGATGGAAAGGTGTTTGTCTTGCACATGGAGGATATGGGTTCAATCCCATATAGTCCCCCACTTTTAATTGCTTTATTTAATTATCATGATTACAAATTTGTTCACTATTGAATTCAAGTCATACAATGCACACCATCCTTCACCAGTGCACCCTATCTATCACCATCACCAATATCTCCCATTTCCCTCATACCTCTTGTCCCCCCACACACTTGCCTTGCTCTAGGATAGGCATATTGTTTCTCTCTTTCTCTCTCTTATTACCCCTGTGTTCTTTTTTATTTTGTGATTTGCACTATTGTTAAAGGAAGGGTGTCTTGACTGTCAGTTTCTCCCCTTTTAGTGCCAAATTTTTGTCCAGAGTGATCATTTTCATCTATCATTGTCCTACAAATAATTTCTGAGTGCAGAGCCAAGAGTAACCCCTGAGAATTGCTGCATTTGCCCCCAAAATAAACAAACATTTTACAAATTAAATTAATTGCAAATTATGAAGGAAAGAATACATTGAACTGTATTGTAAATTATTATTTAATAAAGACATTATAAAACACAGTTCGCTGAATATATATAAATATATTTTTGTAACACTTGTGACCAACATGTTAAGTGAAATATTTTTAAATATTGACTTTTTAAAAGTTAGGGACAAAAATTAAAAATTAAAGTAAAAGAGAAAAAAATAACCCATTTGAAAGATAAACAACATTTCAGCACCATTTACAATAGTCAAGATCGAAGAACAGCCTACATCCAAGAACAGAGGAGTAGATAAAGAATCTGTGACATGTTGCTATTCACTACAAAAAAATTATGAAACCATACAATCTTCAGTAACTTGATTGATTGTGAATTAAGTCAGAGAGAAAGGCACAAATACAAAATGATCTTTTTTATATGTGGGATAAAAAGAAGCACAGTAGGGAATAAGAATTTGCGAAACCTAACAGAACCTTAGTGTCAATCTACAGAACTGAGTCTGGTGATATACAAAAAGGGGTTTGGGAGGGTTAGTGGACTTTGAAACTAATGAAGAGACATTGACATTGACATCCTGATGCGGTTTGTGGTGCAGGACACTTGTATGCTTAAAACTGATATTAACATATTGCAATTTATAAGTCATGATGCATAATTAAATATTAGAAGAAAAATAATTTAAAAAATAAGTGTACAGCCTTACATAGTAGCATCACATGCATGGACATTCAATCACATCTAAACAAAAAGATATTAGCCAACTAGTAAGATATCAGATTAAATCAACAACAAAAAACACTAAATACACATTAAATTTAAACAAGTTAAAAAGTCTTATTTGGCTAGACTGTGCAGCATAAAGAACACTCAAATGCTTTGGTAAATATGGATAATGCCAATGGCCACTGTTTAAAATGTTTGACATCATTTAATCAAGTTGCATTCTCACACACTCTATAATTCATCAATACCCATCATAACTGCATACCTAAAATTTATTTTTTAAATTTTTGAACCACTTCCAATATTGTTCAGAAGCTGTTCCATGGTCAGTGCTCAGGGATTATGCCTATACCTTTTTTTGCCTACTGACCATAATTTATTTCTCTGAACATAATACCTTAAATTATTTTAATTTTTACTAATATTTTTGAACAAATATAGACTTCATTTCTGATTTGTACATGGCAAATATAAACTATGCAACATTATTTATTATACAATATAAAGAAAACAAAGACTTCCACCAATAGTAAAATGACAAATATTTTAGTCAGTGCAGTGCTGTGATGTAATGGTATGCATTATAGTTACTAAGAGAACAGTACTTGAGAAATAGATTATAAAGTTCATATCTGAGCTCTATTGCAATTTAACCCAGATTGTTATCATCACACATACCAATAGTATCTAGTATGAATATTATGAGTAATAGCATCATTAGAATGTTTTAAAAGTTTATTAACTAAAGTTACATAATAGCATAATGGCTTTAATAAATAATATTTAGAGAGGAAAAGTCAATATTGATATATATCATGTAATTACACTTGTATAAACTTTGGGAAAATATGTTGTTAGGGCATCTGCACAGAGATAATAAATATAAAACAAAATTTAAAAGTATAATTGAAAAGTCAACAGTATAATTACTTTTGGGAATTCTAATGAGAGGTGATCATAAAATAACAGCTAATGGATTATTGGAATGTAACTCATTTGTGAACTGGATGATAAGTAGATATGATAGTGCTTTATATTATGCTTTAATTTGCTTATTTAGATTTTTTATTTCTATGTATGTGATATATCTCACAATTAAAAATACAGTGACAATAATAAATGTTAATATAACTAACACACTTAATTGGAGCAAAGATTCCTTTTAGCATAGAAACTGATAGTTGAATGTTTTCTTGGGAGATGCAGATATAGTAAAGTTTTTAAGGTCCGCTAGCATTGCATACTGTTGAGTTTCACTTACCACTGCTGGGAGCCATCTCTCCCTAAGTCAGAGTCAGAAAGAGCTTTCAAAAGTAGATTAAAGAGTTGTACAAAAATTGGGACCCGAGCGGTGGTGCAGGGCTTAAGGAGTCTGTCTGTGCACGCTAGCCTAGAACAGACCGCGGTTCGATCCCTCATGTCCTATTTGGTCCCCCAGGCCAGGAGGGATTTTCTGAGCACATAGCCAGAAGTAATCCCTGAGTGTCACCGTGTGTGACAGAAAAACTTAAAAAAAAAAAAAGATTTGTATAAAAACAAATATTTCTAATTTCAGAGGTCTAATTTTGACAACTGTGACTGAGCAGAACTTCTGGAACTATGCTGAACCTAGGCTCTGTCCTAGGTTCTGAAAAAAAAAAAACACCACTAATTACTGAAGACTGATTACAACAACAGTGATGGAACAGAACTCTTAGAACCATAATGAAAAACTCTCTCCTAGTCTTCACCCTATGACCTACACAAATAGCAAGATCTCCAGCTACTGTGGTGGGATATAATCTCCCACATCTGCGTGGAAAGTTTTCTGGCATCATAAAAAGACCTTGAGGTGTGCAAATGAGTGAGTATGGTAGTAGGCTTCAAGGGTGAAGAAACCCTGTATCTCTTAGGCCATGAATACTTCGTTTCACTTCAAGATGGTTTGGTTTAAAAAATTTTGTTCAGGGTAAGGAGAATCTCTCAAGCAGAGCTCAGGAGGTCCTAGGGGTCTTTCTAAAAACCTTTACCAACCACATTCTTGGTTCAATGCTGGGACGCAGGATATGGGGATACTCAGACCCTGTTTTCCTGGTAGAGTTTAGAGGTATCCAGAGTCACATTCAGTGACATTTGGAAACCTTGCATTGATAGAAATCAAACTTGCCACATGCAAGATTTGTGTCTTTGTGGGTGGTTGAGCTCTATCCCATGATATTCAAAAGGTTAATCCTAATTATGCTTGGGTGCCACTTCTAGCAGAACTTGGTCTGCAGGATGCAAAGCCTATGTCTTGACCAGGGTCTGTTTCCCTGCCCTTAGATATATGCCTAACCTCTGTGTTTTTTTTTTCTTGAACCCTTATAACTTTGCTTTACAAGTGCAGATAAAGAAAGTAAAACCTATGCTGATTAAAGCTCATCAATTGTGTGAAGAGATAGCTTTTAAAAATAGCACTTGTTACTAATTATCTAAAAGTTAATATCTAAAATTCAACTTTTAACTCTGAATATCTTACCAAGCATTGAACCTATTTTGAGCCTATAGTTTTATTATAAGCCAGAAAACTTAGCTATGTTCAGACTCAGTTCTAGTCTCAACAATTATGATTCTCTTATCATTATCAACTCATCTAGATGGCACCACATACTTTAATTTTAGCTAGTCAATAATTTTATATTTTGATTACCTATGCTGTGGAATATTGTGAGGAATATTGAATTTTGGCTTAAATCTTGAGTGAAAACACTCCCCTCAAACTGTTTCAGTGGTTGCTACTACAGAGTTCAGTGCTTCTCTCTCTCTCTCTCTCTCTCTCTCTCTCTCTCTCTCTCTCTCTGTCTCCCCCTCGTGTGTGCGTGCACACGCACGCAAACTATTTCAAGGATTTCTACAACAAGAAATGTTACCTTTCTCTAAGTTCATATAAACTTTAAATTTAATCTATATTTATATATATTTTATATGATACCACAAACTTCAAACAAAAATCTATGAATTAATTTTTTATTGACTTTTCTCCTGAAAAATCAATTTATAGTGATGTTCAAAAGTTCTAGCAGCTCCAAAACAGTCTTTGAATACACAGATGAACACTTTTTATCACTGATGGTAAATAAAAATTTAAAACTTAAGAAGTGCATTCCTAAAATGTATGTGTGGCTGTAATACTGAACTACAAAGGTTGTAGTATATATCAAGGACAGAATCAGACTGATCTGGTTCTAGGCATCTAGGCAAATCAATGATAATCTGTCTCACCAATATCCCCCTTAAGAAATATGGGGCTGGAGAGATAGCATGGAGGTAAGGCGTTTGCCTTTCATGCAGAAGGACAGGATCAAATCCCGGCATCCCATATGGTCCCCTGTGTCTGCCAGGGGCGATTTCTGAGCACAGAGCCAGGAGTAACCCCTGAGTGCTGCTGGGTGTGACCCCCCCAAAAAACAATAACAACAACAAAAAAATCTGAGATACTAGAGCTAAAATTTGCTCTATCTCAAGGGGTCTTCAAACTTTTTAAACAAGAAGCCAGTTCACTGTCCCTCAGACCATTGGAGGGCCAGACTATAGTAAAAGAAATTATTAACAAATTCGTTTGAACACTGCATATATCTTATTTTGAAGTGAAGAAACAAAATGGGAACAAATACAATATTTAAAATGAAGTAAAATTAAATCAACAAACTTACTATAATTTCAATGGAAACTATGGGCCTGCTTTTGGCTAATGAAATGGTCAATGTTCCATATATGTCACTGCTAGTCCTAACAAATGATGCAAGTGTACATCCATTAGTCTTGATTTGGTGGAAGATTTCAAATGTTTCATTCTAGAAAAAGTCTTTTCACAGACATAAGTGCTGCCAAAGATGGTTGCCATTTTGAGTGTGTTGTTCCTCTGTGTCTCAGAGGGGAGAGATGCATAAAAATTAAGAAGGCTGCTTGACTTGAATGTGTCTTTCAGAGTCACAGTTTTTCAGTTCAGCCAGTTCCCTTTGGTAAATTGTATCCACATTTTTGATGTCAATAGAAAAGAAATTACAGAAAATCTGTATGTCCTTCCTATTTGTAGAGATGAAGCTCTTTAAACCTAATTTGGAATTCCTTTTGCAATATTTCCAGTGAGTCCACACATGTTTTATTTTGGAATGCAACTAATGATTTTTCCACTAACGGGCTGCATATGGTCCATGGGCCATAGTTTAATGACCCCTGCACTATGGCAAGAACTTCCAGCACTATGTTGCATAGAAGGAGTGAGAGAGGATAGCTTTTTCTTGTACCTTTATTATTTTTTATTTTGTTATCTTTATTTCAACACTGTGATTACAAACCTGACTGTAGTTGGGTTTTAGTCACAAAAAGAAAACCCCCATTTACCAGGTAACCTTCCCACCACCAATGCACCCCATATCCCTCTACCCACATCTCCTGCCCGTATTTGAAACAGGCATTATACTTCTCTCACTCATTAACATGAGTTAATATGAGCTTCATATTGTGAGCCAGTCCTTCAGGCCCTCATCTCTGGGCATTATTACAATAATGTCTTACTTTTTTAAGTCCCATAGAAAATTGAGACTATTCTGTATGTGTCTCTCTCCCTCTAACTTATTTCACTGAGCATAACAGTTTCCATGTCCATCCATGTATAGGAATATTTTATGACTTCATCTCCCCTGATGGCTGCATAATATCTCATTGTGTATATGTACCACAGTTTCTTTCGCCATTCATCTGTTAAAGGGCACCTTGGTTGTTTCTAGAGTCTGTCTATTGTGAATAGTGGTACAATAATATAGGTGTGAGGAAGGGATTTTTGTATTTTATTTTTGTGTTCCTAGGATATGTCCCTAGGAGTGGTATCACTGGATCATATGGGATCTCAATTTCCAGTTTTTTTTAGAAATCTCCATATTGTTTTTCATAAGGGCTAGTCTAGATGGCATTTCCACCAGCAGTGTATGAGAATGCCTTTCTCCCCACATCCCCATAAACACTTATTGTTCTTGATCTTTGCAATATGTGCCAGTATGTGTGATGTGAGATGGTACCGTACCTAATTGTTGTTTTGATTTGCATCTCCTGAATAATTAATGATGTGGATAATTTTTTCATGTGCTTTTGACCATTTGTATTTCTTTTTTGAGAAATTTTCTATTCCTTTATTCTCCCCATTTTTGATGGGGTTAGAGATTTTATTCTTGTTAAGTTCTGTCAGGAACTTGTACCAGATTTTAGAGGAAAGGCATTTAGTTTATCTCCATTGAGAATAATATTTGCCATTGGCTTGTGGTAGATGACCTTTGCAATATTGAGAATAGTTCCTTTCATTCCCATCTTGATAGGAATTTTTTTTATCAAGAATGAGTTTTGGACCTTACCACATGCTTTCTCTGCACCTATTGATGTGATAATATAATTTTTATTTTTATTTTTGTAGATATGGTGTATTATGTTGATTGATTTATGTATGTTAAACCATCCTTGCATTCCTGGAATGAAACCTACTCGGTTGTGGTGTTTGACTTTCTTGATGAGCATTGGATATTTTTTTGCCAGAATTTTGCCAGATGAGAATAATTTGCCAGAAGAAATAGACATGTCTGCCAGAAGAGCAGATAAGAGTTAGGCAGGGGGAAGGCAGGAGGAAAACATGACATCAACTGTGGGGCTTGTGTACTGGTGAAAAGTGTTGTACAGTGTAATAATGAAACTCAATTATGAACAACTTTGTAAATTTGAAAAATATGACTATATCATAAACAGATTTGTAACCCTGGTATTTAAATAAAGTAATGAAAATTTTAATAACTGAAAAATCCCCCCCAAACAAAAGATTAGAATAAATTATTTCAAGCAGACTTAGCTAAAGAATTCTGCTTAAAATGAATAAATGTGACTGAAATGATAGTGGAAAGAATGTCAAAAATCATATATATCTTATATGCTCTGTGGCCTCCATAACCATGGAATCACTGTGATCAATTGTGACCTCAGTGACCAATGATCTCACTGATATCTATATAAACAGAATCTGAGTGGTCTAGTCTCAATTACCATAGGCAAGCGGCATGTGAGGTTTGAAATCTTTATTTATTATTTCCTTTAGTCCCCTGACCCAGTTCCAAGGGAACAGTCCCAAGGTGAGTATCTCTACCTTAACCTGTTTTTGGCTATCATATTTTAGATTGTGTGGTTCCTTTTCATTAGGAAATTAACTACCTGGTACCAGATAAGGACACAGGACAAGTTCCTGGAGATTTCACAGTAGGACAGTATATCAGAAGGAGGCAATTTAGAGACACACTGAGACTGGGGAGTCTGAAGCCAGGATAGAACATCAATCTTCTAGCAGACCAGAGAGACAAGAGTAGGGGTTCAGGGGAGCCTATTACATCAAGTTCAGAGACAACTTGGGTTCTCTGGCATGGTCTGAGTTCATGCCAGGGTTGTTGGAGAAATGGAGTCTCAGCTCTGCATAACACAAGTCACAGACCCATGTAAGGGGCTTCTCACACAGTGGTCCCCTTGTGGAGCTGCTCAGGACAGTGGAGACAAGTTTCTGAGATCCTCTTAGCAGAGGGGACCAGGGATCTCCTAAGGCAATCCATGGATCAGGGTCCTTATTCTAGGAGTTTTCTTGGCAGAGCTAGCTGGTAGCATAGGTGTGGTCCTACTGAGGAGAAAAAAACAGTTGTAGCATCTGTGTCAATTATTCTGGAAGAAAAATTTCTTTGTGTTTTCCTGTGCTACACACCCCAGGCTTCTCTGAATTGTGGAGAGTCCCCACCTCACTTTCTTCTTTTCAGCAATGGAGGGCAGAGCGGAGGAAACCCCTCTTATTGAGAGGTAAGGAGCCAGGGGAATCTTCCTCTCCCGGTCTTCAAGTCCCAGGCCATAAATTCTGAGGATGTCAGTGTAGATTCCATCCCTCAGAAAACGCAGGGCCCAGGGAAGAGCAGCCCCTCAGAACCTGAGGGGCTTTGGGGTGTCCAGTTGATTCATTTTGGGTATTTCTGAAGAACAGTGACTGCATCTCCAGGTGGGCGTGGGATGAGGGGCGAAGGGCAGTTGTGTCTTTGGACATAGTGACATTCCCTGAGTGCTTGGATAGCAGGTCCCTTGGGTGTCCCTGGTGTCTCTGACACCCCAAGATGGTTTGAAAGGCATTTTTCCAGAAGCAAGAACATTTGTAAGTGATTGTGTAAATTTGGCAGGTCCTGGGGACTCAGAAACAGAGCAGGTCAGGGTCACCCTGGACCCAACCAGCAGCTTTGCTCCAGCCCCTGACCAGCACCCCTCTTCCTGCAGCCAAGTTCCTGTATTTTGGTGGAGGAGACATGCCCTTGTGGCTCTATGTCATTGTCAGGTGATTATTCTCCTTTTTGTATATGAATTCAGGGGATGAAGGACTTCCTCCCCTAGACAAGGCCTACAAGATCTGAGCGCCATGGGGATATGTGTGGTGGCCCCTTGGTGGATACTGTGATGTCATGGGGCAGTTGGGGGTTTTGGGACATGATAGCCTGGAGGCTGGGGAGGGTGTGGGAGGAATCTAGATCCCATCCCCCAGCCATGCCATGGGGTCCTTTCCTTTCCCTCCTGCTCCATCCTTGTGCTCTGTGTCCTCTGAAGAGAGAACACCATCGAGGCCCAATATTGAGAGCCACTCTAGGTCTACCCGTCTGTCTCTCTCAACCTTCCCAAAAGAAATCTAGGCGGTGTCTCCACCACTGGGCTGCCATTCTCCTCTTTGGGGTCCTGAATGCCCCACCCCACCTGTCTCTCCTCCCCCTACAACCCCAGCTCCCTATGTGCACAGGGATGCCCGAGCCCCCGGCAACAGCATCCCAAGGCCTATACTGGGACTTGAAGGCTATGTCTGGCCACATTCCTAATCTTCATTGTCACTGACCTATAAACACTTCCCAAGAGCAGCAGCGTATTGTGTGGGACACTGTGATCATCATCCTGGGAGGGGCTGTTCCCAGCTATGGAGGGTTGTGCAGCAAGCCTAAGAAGGACACTGAAGTTCAAAGCAGGGCAATCTTCCCCCTCGAATGTTCTTCACATCGCCACTTTGCACAGTCCTAGGAGGCATTACTTCTCCACTCTCACCTTTGGGACCCCAAAGGTAGGTGATCATCCAGACAGTGTTTCTTCCCAGCACCTCTATTCAGCATCTCATGTTGGAGCTAGGGATTGTTCTGGGAAGGGCATCACCACACCTGTGTCCTTTCCAGAGGAATCAATGAAATAGATTCATGCTGTCCAAAAACATTCAGAGATCTGCATGTCCACCTCTGGTTCTTGCCTTCCTGCTAATGGGGTCACACCTTCTGCTTCTGGGGGCAACTGAATCCTTGTTCTCTTCATGAAAATGCTCTAGGACATAGACAGGGCAAGGGGCTGATTATCACTTCCTAAAAACTGAAAGCTCATCAATCTTGTTCAAAGAGTTGAGGGAGCATTCGGTGTCTGCACCCAAAAGGAGCTCCAGCAAGCAGCAGGGATCTCTAAGAGCTGTGTTACCCCCATCTTTCCCCTGACCCCCACCACTCCACTCGCAGCATCAGGAAAACTAACAGAGTCAACCACACGTTGTTATAGTCATTGGATTATTCCTCTACTGAGGCTACACAACAGAAAAATGTGTCTTTCTTATGTTAGGGTTGCTGAATAGAGACATAATAAGCTTTAGGAAGTCTCTAAAATTTAACCATTGGCTTTTATATAAAAGACTAGCAATTAAAAATGTTTAACAATCCATTTTCTATTCAGGTTTTAATGGATAAAGAGTAATAAACTCTGAATATTTCTTACCATTACTATACCTATGTTTGCGGAAGCACATGATATCACAGTATATTCTATTTCAAAGGTATGTGTACTATGAATGATCAAACTGAAGTATACATTCTTTCTGACTCCTAGACCTGTGCTTATTTTGTTTCCCAAATGGTTTCATTTATAACAGAATGTGCAGGTAAAACTTGAGTAGAAGTGAGTTGGGTTGAAAATATTACTTAGAAACTGCTTATTTATGGTATTTCTAAGAATTTCTCTAATCTCTGAAATATGGGACTGATGCATTTATAGAAAAAATAAGCAAACAAGGAGAGAGAAGTATGATGGATAAAACATACTTTCTAAGATACTGCAGAATCTATTAATCTTCAGAAAGAAGAACAAAAATAGTAGTCTGGTGAGACCTTTTATATAATAAGATGTTACTTTTAATATCAAATCAGAACTTTAAAAAGAAATTCAATAACAGTGTACAATCATAAAGGTCTAGGTAGTGTGTTGTTAAGTGATGTGATACAGTATGTATAAACTTGTCTTTTACTTAACACTGCACTGAAAAAATTCACATCACTTACCTCAGCAGGTGACAATGATACAGGTCTATTTTGTCCTAAAACTGTTGCTGTTGTTTGTTTTGGGGCCAAACCCAATGTACTAAGAGCTTTCTTTAAGCTATACATTCAGAATTCACTCCTAGTTGGTTCAGGAGACCATGTCTGATTCTGGGATCAGCCCCAGGTCAGACACATGCAAGGCAAGATGCTATGTCATCTTTCCAGGCCAATAAGATATGTTTAACATTCCTACTTTAGGAGCCATAAAAATCATCGAAGCAGCATAAATGTGTATATATGTATATATTATTATTATGTTGTTGTTGTTTACATATTATGGTGCATTAAAGCTCAAAATGTTATAAAATATTTAATACTATAACTGAATTGGTTTTTAAATATCTCTATCTAAGTATGTATCATTTGTTTTCTGAATGACAATAGCGTATCAATCTTATTGTGTAGATAGTGTTTATGACAGTGATAGCGTTTATGGTTTGATGCACAGAGTACCACATAGCACCATCACTAGTGTGCTCATAACCTTCCACCACTTTTTCTGCATTCTCATGTTCCTCTTTTCCCTTCTAGGACATCTTAATGAAATGAAATATAGGACCAAGAGTTATGTCATCATTTGTTCCTATTTATTACTTATATTTTCACTCTACACAAAAAGCAAGTGATATCATTATATATTACATAACAATGAGGGTTTAACTACATCTTAGTAGGATTACATTTATTCTTATAATTCCTGCTGGCAATGTTTTTGGGACTATTTATATTGCCAGGGATCAAACCCAAGTCAGCCAAGTGCAAAACAATTGCCCGATTTATTGCTCTGCCCTCAGCAACTATTTAGAACCCAACATTATTTCATCTAACTTCACTGAATTATGAACATGAATATTGTGAATTATAAGAGTCTATATTGTAATATGTCACCTTTTCTACATGAGCATTTTAGAAATGTTCAATTTACACTAGTTGACATCCAAAAAATCAAGATATGTGTAAACATAACTTTTGTAATCAGATAATAACACAGTACTACTTCTTATTCCTCAAGTAAATGATATTGGTGATAACTGATATTTTTCTGATTTGACAGTACACTGGCAGAATCTATGTATTCATAAGTTTACATTATATATGCATGTATAAATGAATCACATTTTCAAATAAAATTCAAGCAGTTTTAATAAAGAAGTTTACCATAATATAAAGTAAATTAATAAAAAATTATATGGAATTGGCGACTGGAACAATATTTGAGCAGTTAGGATATTTGAGTTGCATGTGGATAACCTGGGATCAGTCCCCAGAGCATCACCAGGAGAAATTGTGAGTAATGAGTCAAAAGTATATATAGAGTAGGGAATTACAGTAGAATAACTGCAGGTGGAAATTCAAGTGTTGTAGTTATTATTTTTATTTTTTTAAAATATTTTGAGAAAGCATTTGATAATGTCTATCCAACTACAAATATATTCTTAACCAAAATCCCAGACATCTAGCTTATATAGATAATCAGAAGTATAGCCAAGGCTTACTCCTGGAACTATTCAGAGATAACTTTTGGCAGGGCATCTGGGGACCCTATCTGACTGAAGCATTGAAATGAAATGAAATGAAATTAGCTGAGAGAAAGGCAAGTAACCTTACACTGTACTACCAGTCCTGCACCCCTTACCCCAAATAACATTTTATTTTTTATTTTTATTTTTGTTTTTTGGGCCACACCCTTTTGACGCTCAGGGATTATTCCTGGCTATGAGCTCAGAAATCGCCCCTGGCATGGGGGGACCATATGGGACACCGGGGGATCAAACCGCGGTCCGTCCTACACTAATGCTAGCAAGGCAGACACCTTACCTCTAGCGCAACCTTCCTGGCCCCCCAAATAACATTTTAAAGTTTAAAACTGTGTGAGGTAGAAAAGCTGGGACAACGCAAGAGGAATTCTGCAAGCTGGCCTTGAATATAAAAGAATTTCTTTGTACAGAGAGGTGTGTTCCCAGCTGTTATGAGTGCAGGTTGAAACAAGAAGAAAGATCTCTAGATCAAAATAACATGTCCTTGAATACCACCTAGGTTAATGGTGCCATGAGCATTGCAATCACTACACTTACAATACCATCTGAGTTAATGGTACCATGTGCCTGTAACCGCTATCTTCTCATACCATCTGGTTGCTGTAATGGCTGAGCAATGTAGTGCTGTATTACCCACATTTTCTGTTCCGCCTAAAGTTTGCCTTTAAAAACCCATTTCTGGGGCCAGAATGATAGCACAGCTGTAGGGTGTTTGCCTTGCATGTGACTAACAAGGATGGACCTGGGTTCGATCCCCAGCATCCCCTGAGCCAGGAGCAAATTCTGAGCACATAGCCAGGAGTAACTGTCACCTGGTGTGGCACCAAAACAAAAACAAACAAACAAACAAAAACACCATTTCTGTCTTCAATAAAATCAAGTTTATTGCTAGACAATTCTTCCCTGCTAGTGGTCTGTATTGAACTCACAGTCTTCCCGAATTCCAGCCCCACAGACTAGGGGGCTAGAAGTGACCCTCTCCCAACCCTTGCATCAGCCTTGCCGGTGAGGGGGAGGGTGCTGTCAGAGCCTGACAAAACTATAAAACTGCATCTTAAATGATTTCTTCATTTAGATTTTTCTTTTTTCCTTTTTTTTTTTATATTTTTATTGAGATTATTGTGAATTACATAACTGTTTAGAAAAAATATCAAGAGTTATGTAATGATGTCTCATTTATATATTGTAATTCAAAAAATTATATAATAAATAAATAAACATGATTATATAATAAATTACATAATAACTAGTTTGGAATTCTTTCTTCTTATGGGTATGCAGTGTTGTGTTGTGCCCGTCAGTGCTTAGGAATTACTACTAGATCTGTGTTCTATGGATCACTTTTGGTGGTGCTCAGGAAACAATATGCAGTGCCAGGAATTGTACTGGGATCATTCATGTGCAAGTCAAAAATCTCAACTCTATTTCTGTTCAGTCTAGTTATGAAATTTGTGTATGAGACAAACTTCACATATTAACCCTATTCAGTACTTCTTGTAAATTAATGCTAGCTTTGGAACTTAATGGCTAAGGTTTTAAATTTTGCTAAATATAAACTGGATAATTTCTATAGTAATTGAATTACCAATAATTTTATGCCAGTCAAATAATATTGCCAATACAGAATGGCAATAATTAACACAAGCAAGTAGGGCTTAAATTTCAGCTCGGCTTTATTAGTTTTGTGCCATTATTTAAGCTTTAATCCTCTATTAACAACAATTCTCTCATCTCTAAAACTGAAATATTAATCCTTCATTTGATGAGATTAAAAGATAAAGTAAATAATAAGTAAGCAGTCAACATTATGATAATACCCTCAATATTCATCATTCATAGTGACTTCTAATATAAATTTGTTTTTTTAAGATCATGCTTTCAAACTTCAAAGCAGTCTTTATTTGTCCGTCAAGATAAATGTACATTTAAAAACAATGTTTAATATAGTGTAGCAATTGTAATAATTAGGGACATATTATCTACAGAGAAACAAATACATTCACAAAGATGCATTTGTGACTATTTTAACTATTTTATGTCTTGTGTCCCTACTCCGTGAATTGAGCTTAAGATGAAATGCCAATGATATCTAAATAAAATATGCTCCAGAGAAATGAAATGTGCTGGTATATGTCACAAAAAATAATTAATATGAAGTATACTATTAGTTATATAAGCCTTGTTCTCAAGGTTCTATAAAAAATCTTAACCAACTTTATTATTTTAACACTTTCTGTTAAATGTATATAACAACTTATGTTCTATGTGATAACATCTAATTTATGGATTCAGTTGGTGAAATATAATCAGAAATGCTTTTTATGACAAACCTGTCTGAAAGGTTTGCTTTTTCTTACTGACATTGTATAAGCTAACTGTGTGATTAATTTATTCATTTCAATTTACATTTCTTTATACTTTGGAAAAGTGTAGGACTGAAAGAGAAGACTAGGAACAACTTTTATAAAATGTACAAAAAATTCTACCTACAGAAGAAATAATAAAACTTTTAGAATTTTAAGCCTTCCATGATTGAACCAAAAGGAAATTTAAAGATTTAAAAGGCCAATCACTAATAGAGACATTAAAAATATATAAAAACACCCCTAAGAATGAATAGACAGAGACATATATTTCCAAGAGTGAATTCTATATGTTCAAATAAATAATGCCTAGTGAAAGCCTTCTAAAACATGAACATTGAGGATGGGAGGCATTCTAAAAGACTTCTATGCAGAAAATATTTCTTCTATTTCCAATACAAAAGAGAATATATTTAAAAGTTAAGACCACTATGCATATATTCTTAATAAAATATTGGTAAATCAAATCAGCATCACATGAAGACAATCATATTTTGTGGCTAAAGTGAGATTAATAACAGCAATATAGATTTTATTAAATATAAATCAATTAAGTAAATGCCACATATCTACAAAAATAAAAGGTAAAAATCATATGATCATATCAGTCATTTTGATAAAATAATATAAATATATATTATAAAAATTGTTAATATTTCAGAATTGAGGAATAAAAATCAACATAATAAAGTATAAAGATAATGAACATTATACTCAATTGTAAACAATGAAAATCTTTTTTATGATCAATTAATTATTTTATTTAAACACCATGATTAAAAATTGTTCATAATTGAGTTTTTATAATTTTTAATTGATATAAATGTTAATTACATGTTTTTCACAGTTATATTTAAGCTACATAGTGACAGTAAATTAGGGCAATTCCACCAGTGTTGACTTCCTTTGTTACTGTTCCCATCATGCATTCCATACCTTCAACATTAGCTCCGTAGACTACTAGTGTAACAGGTCCCTTTTCTGTATAGCTTGTTGTAGTTTGGGTCTCTTGATTCTATTGTTATTGACTTTGGATTTGGTATTTTGGTCTGATCAGTTTTTATTTCTACTCAATGCTCATGAGACTGCTTTTCCCCTGGTAGTATGCACTTTTTTTCAATTTGGAGAAAGACATAGAAATATAAGACAGAGCAAGATGATTCATGTTCTATAGTTCTGTTAAAAAATAAAGAAAGCAGATGGTATCTCCTGTCTAGAAGCTATAAATATAATTTTAAAAGAAACAGAAAAAAGGAAGGGCTGGCGTGGCAAGGTTTCTTGTTTATTTTTTTGCATAGGCACAGTAAGTATTGGGGAAATTAGGAAGAAATCTCTTGGCCTAAGAGATATACGGTTTCTCTATTCTTGAAGCTTGTAACAACTACAGGCTCTAGGAATGTTCACTGTCGAACCCCAAGGTCTTTCTTTATAGTGCCAGAAAAATTTCTGCTCAGTTGTGATTGTCAAAGTCAGTCCTCTTTAAATAGAGATCTTCAGTTTTTGTTTTTGGTTTTTTTTTTTATTTTTTTGGTTTTTAGTTTTAGGGCCACACCATGTGACACTCAAGGGTTACCGCTGGCTATACGCTCAGAAATAGCTCCTCGCTTGAGGAACCATATGGAATGCTGAGGGATTGAATTGTTGTCACACATGTGCAAGGCAAACGCCTACCACTGAGCCACGGTTCTGGTCCCGAGATCTTCGTTTTTACACTAATCATAAGACGAAGTCTAGGATAGAGTCTTTATGATTCCAGAAGTTCTGCTCATTACAGTTGTTGTAGTCAGTCTTCCATATTTAGTGATCTTGGTTTTCACACTGATCAAAGAGCAGAATCTCTCTAATTTTATCTCACTGCTAGGTGATGAATTAGGGCAACCTAGATCAAGTTGGTGTATTTCCTCATTGTCAGGATGTCACATGAACCTACCCAGGTGCAAGTTGGTGCAAGTACAGTATTAAGACTTCTCCAGGGGTAGTAGTTTGATTTCTGTTTGCAGGGAACTGTGTTGGTTCTAAGGTTGGGATCTAGGGTTCAGGGTTGGATGGTCAATGTCTGATCACATGAGGTGTAAGTTGAGTCCCCGTGATAAATGTTCAGAATGAAGGGCAACCCTGTATTATAAAATGTATAAGTTATTATCCTTAGTAGATAAGAACTTGTTTCTATACATAAGATGTCCCTATTTTAGTGTGCCTATCCAAAATATGATGCCATATTATATTGTTGATGCATATGGGTGTAATAATGACAAGCTATACAATCTCTGTGCCTTGGTATTGACCTGAGCTTTGATTCCAAGCAAGATTTTTCTACTAGAACTTCTTACTAAGCATAACTAAAACAAACAAAAAAGGGATAAAGAATGTTACCATTAGCTTTGGAAATAATCACACTAAGAGGTATAACTATTAAAAAATTAATCATACAAAGGAAATATAATTATCTCCATTAAGTCTTTTAGATATTCTTGTGGAGGGGGAGTGAGATCCAGAACACATTTTCGACCCATATCATGGTTTTATTGAGTCTGAGAAATGATTTTTAGTAGTAAGGAATCAGGTAGTGTTCTAGAGCTTTGGGTCCTTCTGGAACTGAATCTGAGGGCATGCAACAATCCACAATGAGGGCAAATTGTAGAAAAAGGGCTGCATAGAATGAATCAGCAAGTGGTGGTTGCAACTTCTCTTGGGGATAAGAAATGTGGGTTGAGAGGGTGTTCTTTTTTTTATTTATTTATTTATTTATTTATTTGGTTTTTGGGCCACACCCGGTAACGCTCAGGGGTTACTCCTGGCTATGCGCTCAGAAGTCGCTCCTGGCTTGGGGGACCATATGGGACACCGGGGGATCAAACCGCGGTCCGTCCAAGGATAGCACAGGCAAGGCAGGCACCTTACCTTTAGCGCCACCGCCCGCCCCGAGAGGGTGTTCTTTCACTCTGAGAGCCAGGGGACAGTCTTGGTTCCTAAAGATTTAAGAACGGAGGTAAAGAAAGCTAACCAGGGAGAGATAATGATCAGAACTGAGGGGGTGAGAGTCTAGAAGGAGTTCTGAACATGGAAGGAGGAGGGATAATATATAACAGGGGCTATATTCAATATAGGCATGGATTGTTTACAAATGCATTAGGCAAACATAAAAGAGTCCACTGGATTCAAATTCTTTCCACTTATAGACAGATATTAGAGATATATTCATAGGTTGTAGTTGGAAGCCCGACCCTTATGGGATGGATCAGAGTGCTTAAGAAATAATTAAATTAATAAAAATAAATAAAACAAGAGATTGAAAAAAGAAAAAATAAAGAAAAATAAATAGGGCCTGGAGAGATAGCACAGCAGCGTTTGCCTTGCAAGCAACCGATCCAGGACCAAAGGTGGTTGGTTCAAATCCCGGTGTCCCATATGGTCCCCCGTGCCTGCCAGGAGCTATTTCTGAGCAGACAGCCAGGAGTAACCCCTGAGCAACGCCAGGTGTGGCCCAAAAACCAATAAATAAATAAATAAATAAATAAATAAATAAATAAATAAATAAATAAAATGAGCCAGCACAATGGATGGGAAGGGTTTTCCAATTTCTAGGCACTTTATCTATGGCAGGCGTGAACTTTGTTAAATGAAGCTTTTAGGATTAGATTGTGCATGGAGTATTTTAGGATAAACATAATTTTAATGTCTAGAGTACTAAGCAATATGGTAGTGAGCACTATAAGAGGAGTCTACCATATGTAGTATCATCCACTATATCTTCTGCATTGAAGTTTGTTTACTGAAAGAAAACTAACAGTGTGAGTTTTATGATATAATAGTTATATAGCTTATATTGAAAAAGAAAAAGGAGAAAACAAAAACTGTAAAATAAAAATAATGAGAAGTAATAATATTAATTTGAAAAAGCATACTCAATGAGTTGGACCTGTAATATAATTATATGGTGTGCAGTTGCCTATTTCATTGGTCTCTATGGTTATAAGCTTCAGGCCATAGTAAAAGACAATAAAAAGGAAATGGGTAAATTGGAGTATTTTATCAAGACATTGTCATAATGAGCACTATTATGGAGTCTAATCTGATAGTGCACCAAATTGCAATATTAGGGTGTCCAACCTATATCTCCAAGAACTACTGTGGACAAGTCAGTAGAAGAGTTACTTTATACATAATAAAATTAAGGCATTTAAACATACTGACAGTAAGTACTGCATTAGGATCCCTGACATCCAATCATATTCTGCACCCGATTCTATAGATATAAACATTAGAACATTTGTCTAGTCCTTTGTAGTGAGAAGTTGATAGAACACCGGTTAGGTCTAAACAGCTATTTCTGTTGTTGCAAGTTTCTTTGTAAAATAGAAGAGAGTTAAAGCTTTGTGTTTCTCCTCTTCCACTTTATTTGATAGCTTCTCCTGGTAATAATCTGGGACCACAGTGTTCGGAGTATCTACCATTTCCCATAACAATCAGAAATAAATTGACATATATGGTACATTAAATATTTTATAAAGGAACAAGTTGAATACAAATATATATTAAATGCTTGCATATTTATGCATATTCACCCAGATTCACATATACATTTATTTCCCTAAATGTCTAAGTTGATGTCCTGATACATCTCTTCATCTATTCCTAATTTATTTAATTCTACATTTCATTTAAATGTCATAGAATAAAACAAGGAACAGTGATAAATTTGCATTTATTTTTAGTCTGTCATAGAAGAAAAGCTTATTTCATTCTAGCAGCCACACTATTTGTACAGACCACAGCCAATTTCTAAACCATCAAAAGACATATGATGAATTTTGATTTTTTAAAAATTGCATGTTGTCTCAGAAAAGTTTCTCCTTCATAAAAATATGCATTTTCTTTTTCATTTATTGAAATGTTCTATAATTGCCGTAAGGACAAATTTTGTTATTTTAATTTGCTACTACTAAGAAGAAATCACCAACTTCCACAGCCTCTAAGTGAAATTTGTCCAGGGGCCGAGAGAGGGAAGCAACTACAGAGTTTCTTTCTCCAGGAGGCCCTACTGAAACTCTGATGTCTTTTCTCCATTTGTCCTGCAGAGATGATAGACTTAGTTTATTTAACAAATACAAATGGAAAAAGTCAATAGATATTCTAGGAAACTATTATTTTTGTATCTCATTTTCTCTCTCTCCCCTCATATTTCATAGATTAAACTATTTTACTTCATCAAAATAAAGACACCACATATCCCTTAGATTTTATGTAATGATATCTTTCTTTCAGCACCATGGTTACAAATATCTTTGTAATTATTTTTTAGACATAAAAAGGACACCTCCCTTCACAAATGCAATCTCCCTGCCCCCTTCCTCCTACCTGTCCTTGAGACAGACATTTTATTTCTCTCACTAGCATTGTCATGATAGTTGTTAGTATAATTTTTCTAACTGCGCTCACCACTCTTGGTGGTAAGCTTTATATTGTGGGATGGTCTTTTGGTCCTCATTTAGATTTTCTCTGTGTATGATTACCTTACTGTCTTTTATTTTTTTAAAATTCCTCATATAAGTGAAAATACTCTCTCTCCTCTGAATTATTTCACTCATAATAATAGTTTTCATGTCCATCCATGTATAGAAAATTTCATGACTTCATTTTTTCTGATAGCTGCATAGTATTATTCCATTGTGTGTATGTACCACAGTTTCTTTAGCCATTCATCTGTTGTCAGGCATCTGGGTTGTTTCCCAGTCTGGCTACTGTAAATAGTGCTGCAATAAATATAGATGAACAGAAGGTACTTTGTTGTTGTTGTTGTTGTGTTTTTGTGTTCCTAGAGTATATCTCTAGGAGTGGTATAGCTGAATCATATAAGAGCTCAATTTCCAGGTTTTTGAGGAATCTTTATATTGTTTTCCATTAAGGCTAGATTAGACAGCATTCCCCCCAGCAGTGAATGAGATTTCCTCTCACCCCATATTCCTGCCAGCACTGATTGTTCGTGTGTGTGTGTGTGTGTTTGTGATATGTGTCAGTCTCTGACAGAACTTAACAAGAAAAAATATCTAACCCCATAAATATGAGAAGAAAAAATGAACAGATACTTCCTCAAAGAAGAAATATAGATGACCATAAGGCACATGAAAAATGCTCCATATCAGTTATCATCAAGGAGATTCAAATCAAGACAGCAATGAAGTATCATCTCCTTTAGATATTTTTGATTCAGAGTCATCAATACAATTTCTCTAACAGTCTATCAAAGGGACTCACAGTACTTACACTTAATTTTGTTCATGTTCCTAAATACAGACAGAAATTGTTCCTTTTTTTTTTAATTGAAAGATATGTATGTGTTTCTGAATTGTGCATACATTTAATGGATTCAACTCAGGAATGCAATATTATTTTAAAATAAGCTGTATCAACTTGTATTTCTCTGTGGGAAATTTTGAGAATAAATGAAAATGATTTTAGTTACGGTAGCACTGCCTGTATGTATCAAAATAGAATTATAATTATGTTGCAGGTGGCAAGCTACTCAACAAACCTGCAGAGCACAGATAAAGTGGTTCATTGGCCATCCATTTCCCAGGAGATTTAGCTTATTCTGCAGAGTATGGATAATGCATATTAATCCAAATAACTATGAACTCAGCCATCTAATACTTATATTTCCTTTACGAAAGGTTTTGCAATATAATTCAAAAATTCTAATTCTAAAGATTATCACTGGGCATTTAAAATCCTATCTGAAACATTTATATTGTCATCCTGAAATAATTATCCAGATGTCTCATCCTTCTGATATTTCCCTACAATATAGAGAGTAATGATGCCTTGCCTATGGACTATGTTTGAAGATGTTCAAATTTCATGGCTAGAGCATTACAGTCTACTTTATTTCACTAGGTAGGTAGTTCAGTTTAAGTAGAAAAACACTAAGGTTCAAGAAATGTTACATCTTCCTTTACTAAAAGACACTAGTGTCAAAAACAAAAGCAAAACTTGCACAAATCTGCAAAAACATTATGGTCTATTTACTAAGTATTCACATATATATTTTAAAAGATTGTAAAACTTATGCCAGATGGTCTTTTTCATAATATCTGTTGATTACACATATTATATGATGAGATGACAAGCAGCTTGTGACTTGGAATACTAATTACAGTCTAACAACAAGAAAATATGCCAACCCAACTACTGTATAAAAATCAATGCTAACTCTAATTTATTTATGTTCACCTATTGGAAAAATTTCTTTAACAAAATGGCCAAACTACTCACTAAAGGCAAAATAGAAGTTATGTAGCAATTTATAGAATTTTAAACTTAAATTTAACATTTTGAAAAAATATATCAATTGTTAAAATCAATATAAAATAAATCAATTTTATTCAGAAGAGAATTGAAAGTAAAAATAGCTTAGACTTTTCTTTAAATAATAAACTAATTTAGTTTTAATAAATTATATTACATTAGTGTGGAATATTATATTCTGAGTCACATTATATACAAATTTCAAACATATAATATGATTTAAAAATTTTAAATTGAATCACACATAAACAACTATAAATGGCACTGATATTTATTACTACCTATTTATAATTTATAATACTTATGGGATAATCATATATTAGAAGAAATTTACAAATTATTTTAATATTTTGTAAGTAATTCATAAATGTTATTAAATATGAGCATATAAAATAAACCAAGAAATTATTTGCTATTTTATTTGACTTGAGAACATATTTTGTTAAATCATTTTATTATATTTTCTTCTACTTGCTTATTTTCCTGGTTAGAATTTATTTATTTCCCCCAAAATGATTTAATACAAAAACAATACTTTATTCTCTTTGTCATTCTTTAAGTTAAAAAAGGTTTACTTGATGCAATCATTTTAAGAATAAAATTTTCATAAATATATGGCATTCTTAGCATACGAGATGTTTTTGTTACTTGAAAATTTATTTTTACTCTAAATCAACTGGAAAATTGGAATAAAACAAAGTTAATTTTATGGATTATCCAAGGAAAAAAACAGTGTTAATTATGAATTAGCTAAGCATCTGTCTTCTCCTATGTAAAATTATTCTACTTTCATTTCAGATATCTTGAATAATGGAAAAGAAATCTCATATTTTGTTGACTATAACTATCCTCAATTCTATCCAACAGTCTTTGTTGTTGTGTTTTATAATTTATATTGAGACCAATGTGAATTACAAGTCTTTCACAGTTGTATATTAGGTACATAGTGACAGTGAATTAGGGCAATTCCCACCACCAGTGTTGAACTCCCTCCACCAAAGTTCCTCACATGTGTGCCATACTCCACACTTAGGCCCCAGGACTGCTAGTGTAACAGGTCCCTTTTGTGTGTAGCTTGTTATAGTTTGGGTCTCTTGATTCAATTGTCATTGACTTTGTTTTGGATATTTAGATCTGAGCATTTTTTTTTCCACTTAATGCTCCCAAGAACGCTTGTCCCCCGGGTTTTATAAACTTCCCCGTTTTTAGTAAATTTCTAGGAAGACGTAAAAAAATATGAGGCAGAAGAAGGTGATTCATGTTTATGGTTCTGTAATAAATAAATAAGCAGGCAGGAGCCCCTATTTAGAAGCTAGGATTGTTATAGATGTTTAAATGACAAAGAATGGCATTCTAAATTCACACCAGAAAGGTGTTGCAAGTCAGCCTCTGAAGAGGTTGACTGATGGAGGGATGGAGGATGAGGTCTTTCCCCTTCAGCTCGGAGCATGCATCTGCCAACCTGTCTAGCCAACGGTTCTGAGGTGAAATGGCTGGTAAACAGCTCGCAGAGTCAGGCTTGTGGAAATATTAGCTTTATTCAGTGGAGAAGACTGAAGTCCAAAGACTCAACCTTAGTTCCAGCAAAAAGCCTCTTGCCTTCCACAGACCCTTGTTTTTATCCCCCAGAATCAGGTACCACCCAATGGTGGGATCAGATACCAACCAATGGTGGAAGTAGAATCAGGTACTACCCTAGGGTGGGGGCAGAATGCTAGGTCACACCCTAGGGTAGGGCACAATCACCAATCAGGTTAGGGTCAGTAATATAATAATCCCCTAAAATATTTACAACACAACAATAGGGAATGTTTTAATTGTAAAATAAATGCTATTTTCTTAGTTGTAGGAAGTCATTATTTAAATTAAATTGATTAAATTACTATAATAGATATTTTGGGGGGGGCATTTGGTGCTACAATGGACTGTTTTCACGAGTTACTCCTGGCTTCACACTCAGACATTGCTCCTGGCAGGCATGGGGGACTATATGGGGTTCCCCATATCAAAATTGGTCAGTCCCTGATCACCCACATGCAAGGCAAAGGTCCTACAGTATGCTGGCTCTCCAACCTCTATTTTCAATGTATTTTATTGTAGAACAAAATTCAATTCAAGTTTTTGTCTTCATGTATGTATGTGTAATTATATAAAAAGTACTACAAAAACAATAAATTATTTGCAACTGAATTGAAAATGTTTTTAATAAATTTTATTATTTTCATAAATAGTAACAATTATTTGATATTTGTTCATGTTTCAAATCTATACGATTTTAATTTTCTTCTGTGATCTCATTTTTTATATCCCAGGATAAATTTTTTTTTTGAGTCACACCCGGTGACACTAGGGTTACTGCTGGCTATGCACTGAAAATCGCTCCTGGCTTGGGGGACCATATCGGACATTGGAGGTTAGAACTGTAGTCCGTCCTAGCTTAGCGAATGCAAGGCAAACACCTTACCACTTGCGCCATCATTCTGGTCCCAGGATAAAATGCTTTCAGTGGTTTTTAAGACTTTAGTTTATTAAAACATAAAATAAACTCAAGTTCCTTGCTATTAGAAAATTATGTTCAACCTACTCAAGTCTTGCATTAGATAGTCATAATGTCATATAAAGATATATGTTATTTCTCTAACTAAACTCATCACTCTTTGTGGTAGCTTCATGAGGTGAGCTGGAACTTCCAGCTCTTTTCTCTTTTGTGCATGAAAATTATTATTGCAAGAATGTCTTCCATTTTTCTTAAAACCCATAGATGAGTGAGACCATTCTGCGTTTCTCTCTCTCTCTCTCTCTCTCTCTCTCTCTCTCTCTCTCTCTGACTTATTTCACTCAGTATAATAAATTCCGTGTACATCCACGTATAGGAAAGTTTCATGACTTCATCTCTCCTGACAGCTGCATAATATTCCATTGTGTATATGTACCACAGTTTCTTTAGCCATTCGTCTGTTGAAGGGCATCTTGGTTGTTTCCAGAGTCTTGCCATGGTAAATAGTGCTGCAATGAATATAGGTGTAAGGAAGGGGAATTTGTATTGTATTTTTGTGTTCCTCAGGTATATTCCTAGGAGTGTTATTGCTGGGTCATATTGGAGCTCGATTTACAGTTTTTGGAGGAATCTCCATATTGCTTTCCATAAAGGTTGAACTAGACAGCATTCCCACCAGCAGTGGATAAGATTTCCTTTAACTCCACATCCCCACCTGTTACACCCCACTCAGGAAGGGCACACATCAGAAGTGTTGCACTCCTAAAAAAGAATTATTTGCCAAAAAGGTCCGCTTAGATAAGTTAAATCAATTGACCCTTCGCGTAAATTGTTTGGCCATAATTCTAAACATGGCTGTAACTATCTCTCTCTTTATTTTTAACCATTATTAGAAACCAGGACTCTATATTTCTTTCTAACAAAGAAGCACGATACAAATCCCGCCAAAAGTCTCCCACTGACCAGTTCTCTGTGATCTCTGCTACCTTGGCGCCAAGATCATGTTTTTCCCAAAACTTAGCTCATGAGTAAAGCAATTTTCAGTTTTCCCCAAAACTCTAAAACATTTCTCTCTCTTCCCACTTCACTGAAAATTACCTGGTTTCTCCTGCTTACCCAAAACAAAGCTAACCACAACAAAACTTCCTTTCATCTTCAGTATCGGTTCTTTAATATGCAAATTTAGCCATGGCCTTTCATTCTATTTCCCTGTCCATCTCCCACTTTCTTTGATCTCCAAAATTACACCCGCTTTCCAGAGCTCAACCCTTAAAAGTTACCCACCTGAAAAAATAAATTTGTCTTCGTCTTTCTAGACGCAAGTCTCCATGCATTGTGTGTGGTAATTCATTTCTACAATAATGTTCCGTTTTTCCGCCATTTCGTATTCCCACTCTCTCCCCGTGAAGGTTTCCCCGACTCCACGAAGAACCTGCTTAGAGGTGCTGGCTTCTGCAGCACCCACCAACACTGTTTATTCTCATTCTTTGTGATGTGTGCCATTCTCTGTGGTGTGAGGTGGTACCACATAGTTGTTTTGATTTGCATCTCCCTGATGATTAGTGATATGGAGCATTTTTTCCTGTGTCTTTTGGCCATTTGTATTTCTTCTTTGTCAAAGTGTCTGTTCATTTTTTCTCCCCATTTTTTGATGGGATTAGATGTTTTTTTCTTGTAAATTTCTGTCAGTGCCTTGTATGTTTTGGAGATTAGCCCCTTATCTGATGGGTATTGGGTGAAGAGTTTCTCCCACTCGGTGGGTGGCTCTTATATCCTGGGCGCTATTTCCTTGGAGGTGCAGAAGCTTCTCATCTTAATACATTCCCATCTGTTAATCTCTGCTTTCACTTGCTTGGAGAGTGCAGTTTTCTCCTTGAATATGCCTGTAGTCTCAATGTCCTGGAATGTTTTGCCTATGTGTTGTTCTATATATCTTATGGTTTTGGGTCTGATATCGAGGTCTTTAATCCATTTGGATTTTATCTTTGTACATGATGTTAGCTTGGGGTCTAAGTTCAATTTTTTGCAAGTGGCTAGCCAGCTGTTCCAACACCACTTGTTGAAGAGGCTTTCTTTGCTCCATTTAGGATTTCTTGATCCTTTATCAAACATTAGGTGATTGTATGTCTGGGAAACATTTTCTGAGTATTCAAGCCTATTCCACGGATCTGAGGGCCTGTCCTAATTCCAATACCATGCTGTTTTGATAACTACTGCCTTGTAGTAAAGTTTAAAGTTGGGGAAAGTAATTCCTTCCATATTCTTTTTCCCAATGATTGCTTTAGCTATTCGAGGGTGTTTATTTTTCCAAATGAATTTCAAAAATGCCTGATACACTTCTTTGAAGAATGTCATGGATATCTTTAGAGGGATCACATTAAATCTGTATAATGCCTTGGGGAGGAGTATTGCCATTTTGATGATGATAATCCTGCCAATCCATGAGCAGGGTATGCGTTTTAATTTCTGTGTGTCCTCTCTTATTTCTTGGAGCAGAGTTTTATAGTTTTCTTTGTATAGGTCCTTTACATTTTTAGTCAAGTTGATTCCAAGATATTTGAGTTTGTGTGGCACTATTGTGAATGGGGTTGTTTTCTTAATGTCCATTTCTTCCTTATTACTATTGGTGTATAGAAAGGCCATTGATTTTTGTGTGTTAATTTTGTAGCCTTCCACCTTGCTATATGAGTCTATTGTTTCTAGAAGCTTTTTGGTAGAGTTTTTAGGGCTTTCTAAGTAGAGTATCATCTGCAAACAGTGAGAGCTTGACTTTTTCCTTTCCTATCTGGATTCCCTTGATATCTTTTTCTTGCCTAATCACTATAGCAAGTTCTTCCAGTGCTGTGTTGAATAGGAGTGGTGAGAGAGGACAGCCTTGTCTTGTGCCAGTATTTAGAGGAAACACTTTTAGTTTTCTCCATTGAGGATAATATTTGCCACTGGCTGTGGTAGATGGCCATAACTTTATTGAGAAAGGTTCCTTCCATTCCCATCATGCTGAGAGTTTTGATCAAGAATGGGTGTTGGATCTTATCAAATGCTTTCTCTGTGTCTATTGATGTGATCATGTAGTTTTTATTTTTCTTGTTGTTGATGTTGTGTATTATGTTGATAGATTTATGGGTGTTAAACCATCCTTGCATTCCTGGGATGAAACCTACTTGATCATAGTGGATAATCTTATTAATGAGGCATTGAATCCTATTTGCCAGGATTTTGTTGAGGATCTTTGCATCTGTATTCATCCTCTTCCTTCAACCGTGGAATATTATGAGTCCAAAAATTTATCCATTTCTTTCAGGTTTTCATTTTTAGTGGCATAGAGTTTCTCAAAGTAGTTTCTGATTACCCTTTGAATCTCTGCCATATCAGTAGTGATTTCTTCTTTTTCATTCCTAATACGAGTTATCAAGTTCTCTATCTCTCTCTTTCTTTGTTAGTTTTGCCAGTGGTCTATCAATCTTGTTTATTTTTTCAAAGAACCATCTTCTGCTTTCATTGATCTTTCAGATTGTTTTTCGGGTTTCCACTTCATTGATTTCTGCTCTCAGTGTTGTTATTTCCTTTCATCTCCCTATTTTTGGGTCCTTTGTTGAGCGCTTTCTAGTTCTATGACCTGGGTCATTAAGCTACTCATGTAAGCCCCTTATTCCTTCCTGATGTGTGCTTGCAAAGCTATAAATTTCCTCTCAGTACTGCTTTTGCTGTGTCCATAAGTTCCGATAATTTGTGTCTTTATTATCATTTGTCTCCAGGAACCTTTTGATTTTCTCCTTGATTTCATCTCGGACCCACTGGTTATCAATATGAGGCTGTTTAACTTCCAGGTGTTAACGTTTTTCTTATGTGTCCCTTTGGAATTCACAAATAATTTCAGATCCTTGTGGTCAGCGAAGGTATCCTGCCAAATATCTATCCTCTTGATATTATGGAGGTATGTTTTATGTGCCAGCATGTAGTCTATCCTGGAGAATGTCCCATGCACATTGGAGAAGAATGTATATCCAGGTTTCTGGGGATGGAGTGTCCTATATCGATACACTGGCATCTTTCTTCCAATTATCTCCTCATGTCTAGTATGTTATTGTTAGGTTTCAGTTTGATTTACCTATCCAGTGTTGACAAAGCCATGTCGAGGTCCCCCACAATTATTGTGTTGTTATTGATATTATTTTTCAGATTTTTCAACAATTGTATTAAATATTTTGCTGGACCCTCATTATGTGCATATATGTTTATGAGAGTGATTTTTTTCCTGCTCTACATACCCTTTGATTAATACAAAATGTCCATCTTTGTCCCTTACAACCTTCCTGAGTATAAAGATTGCATTATCTGATATTAGCATGGCCACTCCAGGGTGTTGTTTCCTTGGATAATTTTTCTCCAGCCTTTTATTTTGAGTCTATGTTTGTTCTGACTATTCAGATCTGTTTCTTGTAGACAGAAAAAGGTTGGATTGAGTTTTTTGATCCATTTAGCCACATTGTATCTCTTAACTGGTGCATTTAGTCCATTGGCACTGAGAGAAAGAATTGTCCTGAATTTTAATGCCATTTTTATATCAAAATTTGGTGTGTCTTTTGGTTAGTCTTGTCTTAAATTAGGTCTTTCAGTTTTTCTCTTAAGACTGGTTTTGAGTCTGTAAAGTTTCTGCGTTGTTTTTGTCTGTGAAACCATGTATTTTTCCATTTAATAGGAAAAGGAGTTTTGCTTGGTACAGTATTCTAGGTGAAGCATTCATTTCATTCAGTCTTGTCACAATATCACACCACTGATTTCTGGTCTTGAGTGTTTCTGGAAACAGGTTTGTTGTAAATCTCAAGGATGCTCCCTTGAATGTAATTTCTCTTTTTGATCTTGCTGTTTTCAGAATTCTGTATCTATCTGTGGGATTCGTCATTGTGACTAGGATGTGTCTTTGGGTATTTTTTCTGGGGTCTCTTTTGGTTGGTACTCTTTGAGCATGCAGGATTTGATCACATATATTCTTTAGCTCTGGAAGTTTCTCTTTAATGACGTTCTTGACTGTGGATTCTTCCTGGAAATTTTCTTCCTGGGTCTTTGGGACTCCAATGATTCTTAAAGTGTTTCTGTTGAGCTTATCATAGACTTCTATTTTCTTCTGTTCCCATTCTTTGACTAATTTTTTCATTGTCTGTTCATTTGCTTTAAGTTTTTTTTCCAGTCTCTCATGCTGTATGTAATTGTTATTTACCTCATCTTCCATAGCACCAAGTCTATTCTCAGCTTCTGTTACCCTGTCCCAGAGCTTATCCATTTTGTCATTCACTTTGTTTACTGAGTTTTTCAGGCCTGTTAGTTGACATGTTATTTCAGTTTGGAGTTTTGTGATTTCTGTCTTCATATTTTCTTGGTTCTTATTAGTGTTCTGTTCACCTCGATCCATCGTTTCTTTGAGTTCGTTGAGCATCTTCCATATTGCTTGTCTAAAGTCTTTATTTGAGAGGTTGAGTAGTTGGTTGGTCATTATCTATTCATCAGAATTGTCATCTTCATTCTCTATGTCTGATGGTGGCCTGCATTGTTTCCCCATTGTCTCACTTGTATTGTGGGTTTTTCTATGTGTTTTGGTGGTATTCATTGGCTAAATGATGTATGCAGCCACAGTGCTGTGACTCTGCCCTTTCTCGGTGGGTCGACTTGCCTTCAAGGGAGGGGTGTCCTCCGTGGATGAAGCCTCACACAGGATCAAATCTTAGGCTCGAGCATGCAGCAGAGAAGACAGTCCGGAGAGAAATGCTGGGCTTCAGTGATCCAGCACATTTCTTAGTGTGATGTTTTCTTCTTATTGTGATGTTTTTTTCTTAGAAAGAGCACACGGCCGTGTAGTGAAGCAGAGCTAAGTGTTCTTCTGGAGCCTCTTTTGGCCCACTCCCAAGAGGTTCATGCGAGAGGACAAGAGACTGACACACACAGGCAGCACTCACTATTTTTCACATTCGGGCCCCACTGGGCAGCGTAGTTTTGCAGATTTTTCCAGCCTGACATCACAATCAGGGGACCTGGCTTCTGCAAAGTACTGCTTATAGCAGGTTTTCACATTATGAAGCAGTTTTTTTTGGCATTCCCGCCCTGGAATAAGCCTTTGGGAGAGTGAGTTTTCTGGAGCCTTCTTTTGGCCCACTCCCAAGAGGTTCATGCGAGAGGACAGGAGACAGACACACACAGGCAGCACTCACAATTTTTCACAGTTGGGCCCCATTGGGCAGGCATAGTTTCATAGATTTTCCCAGCCTGGTCACAAACAGAGGACCTGGCTTCTGCAAAGTACTGCTTATAGCAGGTTTTCACGTTATGAAGCAGTTCCTTGGTGTTCCCGCCATGAAATATGTCTCTCGGAGAGCAAATTTTCTGGACCCTCTTTTAGGCCCATTCCCAAGAGTTTCATGTGAGAGGACAGGAGACAGACACACACAGGTAGTACTCAGAATTTTTCACAGTCGGGCCCCACTGTGCAGGCATAGTTTTGTAGATTTTCCCAGCCTGACATCACAAACGAGGGCTATGTTTATTTTTCTATGATAACTTTCCTAATTGTTTATACAATTCAGTAGGATTCTCCAGATTTTCTCATATTAATGGTCTTTTATATATGGCTATCTATGTAGAAAACAGTTGAATAAATGACTACATAAATTTCATTGAATATTTGGTTTTAAGTAAAGAAGACAACATTTAAACATGTTTTTCAATAAAAAGAATTTATCTTGCATAATTAATCTATTATATTAGAACATGGGGTTATAAATAAAAGGCTTTGAAGGAAGATAGACAATAATTTCCTTTATCTGGACCACTGTGTGCTGAACTATGCAGAGTTTGTACATTTTATCTATATCTATCTGTACAAATGTATAAAGGTATACCTTCATACACATCCAGGTGATTTAAATACATAATATATATTTAAATATTATATTTATTTTTAATATACAGAGATTTACCTGTTAAAAAATTCCAAGACACTCCTCTAGACATATTCTGGCTATTTTTAAAGGATAATCACTAGTTATGTGCTAAACTTTTGACTAGTACTTTGACTAGTACTTAGTACTAAGTACCTAGAACAAGGGCTTTGAGGAAATAATTGAGGAAAAACGGTTTCCTTCTGTAGCATGCTTCCCAGCAATGCAAAATTTTAATCACAAATGAATATTATGAATATGTAGCATGTGTGCATAATAGAATAGTATTCTGCTGTGAGGAACAATAAAATCATACAATTCTGCAACCTGACTAGAACTGGAAGATACTATGTTGAATGAAGTAAAACAGAAGGAAGATAAACACAAGATAGTTTCACTTCTTTGTAGTGTATATATAACTGGATGAGAAAATGTAATGTAGTAAGGGGAAATGCCAGAACATCTTTGATTCCAGAATTTAGGGATGAGAGAGACAAAAGCTAAGGAATCAAGATAGGAATGGAGATGAGTAAGGAAAGTGTTGGCACAAAGGGATCAGGGTTTCTGCTATATTGGTGATGTGAGAGAGTAATATAGACATCCATCTAAAGCACAGACTTAACAGTGCTGAAAATATGAAATCTAAGATGCAACCACCAAATGTCACCATTTCAACATTAACTTGTAGATAGGGTGTGTGGTGGTATTAGAGTTAGTATAGAAGATGATGGAGAATGGATAGTGATGCAAGTTCACACTGGTGGTGGATTGTGATTGAAATAATATATGTCCCAATCTCAACTGCCAATGAACTTTGTAAATCACAGTTCTTTATATTAAAAATAATCATTTAGGCACTCCGCATGCCAGGATTTCTGGGTGTCTTTGCCTGGTATGTTGGGGGCTCTGGACAGGACAGCTAGCCACAGTCCCCCTGGGCTGACCACCTAGTCCAGGGGACCAAGGTCCCCCCAAACCTGGTGGGTCTTCAAGGCTATGCCTGGTTAATTGGGCCATGAGGGGAGGGGGGGGGGAAATTCCTCCCTAGGGATCCAAAAACTACAGAGGCACAGCTGGGCTCAGAACACTCCGCATGCCAGGATTTCTGGGTCTTTGCCGGGTATGTTGGGGGCTCTGGGCAGGACAGCTGGCCACAGGTCCCCTGGGCTGACCACCTAGTCCAGGGGACCAAGGTCCCCCCAAACCTGGTGGGTCTTTAAGGCCACGCCTGGTTAATCGGGCCCTGGGGGGAGGGGGGGAGAAATTCCTCCCTAGGCATCCAAAAACTACAGAGGCTCGCTGGGCTCAGAGCACTCCGCATGCCAGGATTTCTGGGTGTCTTTGCCTGGTATGTTGGGGGCTCTGGGCAGGACAGCTAGCCACAGGCCCCCTGGGCTGACCACCTAGTCCAGGGGTCCAAGGTCCCCCCAAACCTGGTGGGTCTTCAAGGCCACGCCTGGTTAATTGGGCCCTGGGGGGAGAGGGGGAAATTCCTCCCTAGGCATCCAAAAACTACAGAGGCACAGCTGGGCTCAGAACACTCCGCATGCCAGGATTTCTGGGTCTTTGCCTGATATGTTGGGGGCTCTGGGCAGAACAGCTAGCCACAGGTCCCCTGGGCTGACCACCTAGTCCAGGGGACCAAGGTCCCCCCAAACCTGGTGGGTCTTTAAGGCCACGCCTGGTTAATCGGGCCCTGGGGGGTGGGGGGGAGAAATTTCTCCCTAGGCATCCAAAAACTACAGAGGCTTGGCTGGGCTCAGAGCACTCCGCATGCCAGGATTTCTGGGTGTCTTTGCCTGGTATGTTGGGGGCTCTGGGCAGGACAGCTAGCCACAGGCCCCCTGGGCTGACCACCTAGTCCAGGGGTCCAAGGTCCCCCCAAACCTGGTGGGTCTTCAAGGCCACGCCTGGTTAATTGGGCCCTGGGGGGAGGGGGGGGAAATTCCTCCCTAGGCATCCAAAAACTACAGAGGCACAGCTGGGCTCAGAACACTTCGCATGCCAGGATTTCTGGGTCTTTGCCTGATATGTTGGGGGCTCTGGGCAGGACAGCTAGCCACAGGTCCCCTGGGCTGACCACCTAGTCCAGGGGACCAAGGTCCCCCCAAACCTGGTGGGTCTTTAAGGCCACGCCTGGTTAATCGAGCCCTGGTGGGAGGGGGGGAGTAATTCCTCCCTAGGCATCCAAAAAC
Organism: Suncus etruscus; assembly: GCF_024139225.1. Lineage (NCBI taxonomy): Eukaryota > Metazoa > Chordata > Mammalia > Eulipotyphla > Soricidae > Suncus > Suncus etruscus. The sequence continues at coordinate 39,123,681 of NC_064863.1, read as the reverse complement.
TACAGAGGCTCAGCTGGGCTCAGAGCACTCCGCATGCCAGGATTTCTGGGTGTCTTTGCCTGGTATGTTGGGGGCTCTGGGCAGGACAGCTAGCCACAGGCCCCCTGGGCTGACCACCTAGTCCAGGGGTCCAAGGTCCCCCCAAACCTGGTGGGTCTTTAAGGCCATGCCTGGTTAATCGGGCCCTGGGGGGAGGGGGGAGAAATTCCTCCCTAGGCATCCAAAAACTACAGAGGCTCGGCTGGGCTCAGAGCACTCCGTATGCCAGGATTTCTTGGTCTTTGCCTGATATGTTGGGGGCTCTGGGCAGGACAGCTAGCCACAGGTCCCCTGGGCTGACCACCTAGTCCAGGGGACCAAGGTCCCCCCAAACCTAGTGGGTCTTTAAGGCCACGCCTGGTTAATCGGGCCCTGGGGGGAAGGGGGGGGAAATTCCTCCCTAGGCATCCAAAAACTACAGAGGCTCGGCTGGGCTCAGAGCACTCCGCATGCCAGGATTTCTTGGTCTTTGCCTGATATGTTGGGGGCTCTGGGCAGGACAGCTAGCCACAGGTCCCCTGGGCTGACCACCTAGTCCAGGGGACCAAGGTCCCCCCAAACCTGGTGGGTCTTTAAGGCCACGCCTGGTTAATCGGGCCCTGGGGGGAAGGGGGGGGAAATTCCTCCCTAGGCATCCAAAAACTACAGAACCACGCGGGGGTGTGAGCCCCCGCGCGTACTTCATGTACTTCATGTATTCAGAATATTCCTTATTCTTATGTTATGTTTTGCATATACAGAATGTTTATTTTGTATTCTGCCCTTTTCCACATCCATACAAAGCTCTTTTTTACTCCTTAACTCTCTAACCCCCTCTCAAACATCACTAACCTACATTACTCTTTTTAACTTCAGTAGTGTACAATCCTAATCACAGTCCAAAGATGTGCATTGTGTGTGACAACCCCAAATTGTTTCAAGATACATAAAATGGACACGTATTTCTTTAGAATATTTTGTGGTTTTTTTTTGGACAGCTATAATTCTTACTAAATTTTTTCTTATACAGTGATGATCCTAACCACTTTTTATCTTCTCTTTTTGAGTTGTTTAACAAGGAATTTTGGTGGAAGAGTCCCCCAGTTTAATGCTTATGATTGAACCATGTCATGGGAATCATTGGAATTGTTCTTATGGCCCCCATATGCGCCAATAACACCACGTGGCATTGCTTCTTATTTGCATAGGCACATTAAAATGGGAAAATACTATACATACAAATAAGATCTTATTTAATAGAGATTGGAACTACAAATCTTGTAGTGCAGAGGGACTTTACACCCTGAACATTGACATAACGACCTGGCGCAGACCTCAGAAGAAAGGGCATAATCCATTCTCCCCTGAACCAGGGAAGCCATCCACGAAACATCCAGGCTGGTTTATAACATCACCTGGAAGCAATCCTCTACCATGGAAGACCTACACTGCTCAGAATTTGACCTGCTCAAAAGAGACTTCCCTTGACACTGAGAAGACTTAATAACGACAATGACCTGCTTACAGGACATGGCTCCCTGCATTGCCCTTTGATTGTGAGGTGAAAGGAGAGGATGCTCCACATCCTGACTTCAATGTGAGATATGCAGATTCCAGGATCTTTAATACAGAAACATGATACCAACAACAGAGACTGTGTGAAAAATAAAAGTGTGTTGGCACTACAGACAATGTATTGGATTGGACGATCTAGCTTGCCTGAAGCCTAGACTTGGTATTATGCCAGGAAACTTTAGGGGTCGGGTCTCTTTGTACTTAGGCCAGGGTTATTTCTTTCCATGTCCCTCATATTTTGGTGGGCCTATGCAAACAACAATTGCCACTCTAGCGCCATTTTTACTGTGCTCCTTTGACTCTAATCTTTAAAAAGAACTCACTTAAAATTTGAGGTTAACGTAAGCTAATATGCATGTATATGGAAATGTAAGAAAATACTATGCCTGTAATGTTTAAGGAGTTACGTAAGTTTTATGGCTTTAGATTGCTTTGTGTACTGTTAAGAAATATTATAATGTGTTACAATCTGGGGACTTGAGGGACAAATAATTGTACATGGATTCTGTCTTATTTATCTTAATGTTCTTTGGCTGAAATTTCAAAGTTAAGATATCAGCAAGGGGACTTCTGAGAATTATGTTATGGGTGATTGTCCTTCCACTGTAACTTTACCTTGTCCTCTTTCTTTGTACCTTTGTTCTCATAATTAAAAATAAAAAAATAAAAAAAAACAAAAATAATCATTTAAAATCAGTGTACTTTCTCTCTCTATAGATTTAAGCCTTTATCTGATACTGTTGTCTTTTCACCTGAAGAATATCCAGAACAATTATTTATAGTGACAATAAATGAATAATAAATCTTAGTTCTATTTTCTCATTTTATTTCAATTTCTTTTATATTTTGAATATTGGGATAGTATTTGGCTATTATTTATTTATTAATTTTACTATTTTCCAACTACATATAAAATAATAATTTGTAACTTTGTTCAAACAAGCATGTTATTGATTTGTATGCTGGTAGAACATTTTCTTTATGATCACATTTCATAACTTTGATTATAATATACCCTGGTATAAATAACTCAAATCATTAAAATCCTCATTTTATATTCCAAGAAATTTGTGGCACTGTATCAAAGTAGTTTTTAAAACAGAACATCTAAAAATCAGACTATGCTACTTTATAATTAATATTATTGGCTTATATTAAGTGGTAGTCAGGTCTTATTTTTGGCAGTGCCTCCAGGGATCACTCCTGATAGGGCTTAGGAGACCAGATGTGTTGCTGAGGATCTAACCCAAGTCAGTTGTATGCCACTGCTTTACCCATTGTAATATGTCTCTAGTACAATGAGGCTAAACTTTAAAAATACTTCCGATTTTAATGTTGATGTTACATAATATTCCAGAAATTTTTAACAGGATATTTTTTATATATTTTATTTAAACACCTTGAATACATACATGATTGTATTTGGGTTTCAGTCATGGAAAGAACACTGCCCTTCACCAGTGCAACGTTTCCATCACCAATGTCCCAAATCTCCCTCCTCCCCACCCGACCACCACCTGTACTCTAGACAGGCTTTCTATTTCCCTCATACATTCCCATTATTAGGATAGTTCAAAATGTAGTTATTTCTCTAACTAAACTCATCACTCTTTGTGGTGAGCTTCATGAGGTGAGCTGTAACTTCCAGCTCTTTTCTCTTTTGTGTCTGAAAATTATTATTGCAATAATGTCTTTCATTTTTCTTAAAACCCATAGAGGATTGAGAACATTCTGCGTTTTTCTCTCTCTGACTTATTTTACTCAGCATTATGCATTCCATGTACATCCATGTATAGAAAAAGTTCATGACTTAATTTCTCCTAACAGATGCATAATATTCCATTATGTATATGTACCACAGTTTCTTTAGCCATTCATCTGTTGAAGGGCATCTTGTTTGTTTCCAGAGTCTTGCTATGGTAAATAGTGTTGCAATGAACATAGGTGTAAGGAAGGGATTTTTTGTATTGTATTTTTGTGTTTCTAGGGTATATTTCTAAAAGTGGTATAGCTGGATCATATGGGAACTCGATTTCTAGTTTTTGGAGGAATTTCCATATTGCTTTCTATAAAGGTTGAACTAGACAACATTCTGACCAGCAGTGGATAAGTGTTCCTTTCTCTCCAAATCCCTGCCAACACTGCTTGTTCTCATTTTTTGTGATGTATGCCAATCTCTGTGGTGTGAGGTGGTACCTCATAGTTCCACAGGATTTCTGACAATTGAACAAATAACAAATCTAGATAGTCTCTCACAAAATAATTTCAATTTATCCTTAATAATTATCATATTTGGGGCAACATAATTTAATACATTTCTCATAATATTTAACATAAGGTACATCTGTGTAGATCATTACAAAATTGTTGAGTTCTTGAAAGTGATCAAGCTACTCAGATCTTGAGAATGGACCCGGGTTCAATCCCCTTCATCCTATATGGTCCCTCTAGCATGCCAAGAGAGATTTCTGAGCTTAGAACCAGGAGTAACTCATTCAGGTGTGGCCCAAATCCCAAAAGGACTATGAAAATAATGATAAACATAGCTCTAGAATATAATAAGAAAATAAAATCGCCTGCCTTCAAAATCAATTCAAGTATTAAGATTATGAAATAATGGGGCTGGAGCGATAGCACAGTGCTAGGGTGTTTACCTTGCACACAGCCAATCCAGGGTGGATGGTGGTTCGAATCCCAGCGTCCCATATGGTCCTCTAAGCCAGGAATGATTTCTGAGAACAGAGCCAGAAGTAAACTCTGAGCGTCACCGAGTATGGCTCAAAAACCTAAAAGGAAAAGGAAAAAAAATGATTATGAAGTAAACATTCACCTGAGGGACTTAATAAATATGAAGATTCAGAGGCTCACTGAAGTTTTTTAATTGAGTGTTAGGAGCAAATAATCAAAAACTGTTTATTCAGATAACTGACATTCTCAAACACAAAAATGAAAGGGTCACAAATAAAAATAAATAAATAAGATGTAAAATAAGTTCTAGTGCACAAGTATAAATAAAATATATAAATAATTATTTTTCTTGCTGCTTCTGTCTTTTTTCATTTAAATAGATAAATGAATATGGCCCTAAATCAGAAATGAATAAATAAATAAATAAATAAATAATAAATTATGTAGCTAGCTTTCAAGAAATATGCTAAATACAAGCATACAAACAAGTAACGTTTGGTATTTAGGAAAATTAAAAGTATCTACTTTTATTTTAAATAGATACTTGGAATTTTACAATATATGAACTGAACATGCTCATGTGTTCATAATATAAATTTTATATACTTTAAGTGTTTGTGAAACACCTTAAAACTGTATTGTAGGATTGTTTCACTTTACTAATGGGTAAACCTGAACAATATTTATTTTGGTATTGCTTGCAATTCCTTTAAATCATTATTTCATATTTAGCATTTTTGTTTAAAATATAAAAGATATTAAATGTATATTTTATAATTACATATGAAAACAAAACAGTTCTTACTTGATAAGAAAATATGAACACAAATTTAATTTAAAATATGATGCATTCAATAAGTGTTACTCAAGTAAATTGGGCTCTAAAAATGATAAAAAAATATTACTATTAATGTTCCAGCTACTGCATGTTTTCATGGCTTTACAATAATTCATATCAACTAAAAAGCTAATTATTGTGTAGAATAAAGATGTACACAAGAAATAAGTGTTTCTAGATGCATATTTATTTAAGAAAGAAGCTTATTTTGAAAAGTTTCCATGCAACCACAGGTGCTAAAGGTACAAGCATAGCATTTGAAGCAACCAATTTATGAGCTAAGACTGGTTCAAGAATTTTAAGGAGCATTTTAATCTACATAATGTGAAGTTAATAGGAAAGGAAGCATTTGTTGAATACATAACTAAGAACGTATTCTGTAAAAAGCCAGAAAACACAAAGAAATAAGCCATAGGCAGAATAAATTTCAGTTAGAATTACCCCGTTTAATACTGGAAGAAAATCAGTTTCTAAATATATACCCATGTTGTTTGTAGTGAATATACACACCATAGAGAAGCAATATCAATTATTTAACATTTATATTTTAGCTCTTCCTATTCCCATTTAATTTGTAATTGCTATACTAGAAATATTAAATATAAAATAATGGGACATGATATTAAAATTAATTAAATATCAAATCAATAATTTATAAACATTTATATGTATGTGTTATATCAGTTTTAAATCTTAATTTCAATGTTTATTTAAATCATATATTTTATGAGAGAGCCTGAATATTTCAATGATTTGAATCAATTTGGAGATTTGGACACATCTTATAAAGTATTGCTTAGAAATGTCCAACTTTTAGTATGTCTTCTGCCTTCAGTAATGTCAATATGTAAATATTGTTAGCTCAACATGCTTTTAAGTAGCAGATTTCTACTTTAAATAATGTGTCATTTCACTTGACAGTTTTCATACAAAAATGTAACTTGCAAGTAGGAGACAAGATGCTTTCACTCTATAGTTGCATTATGCATAAGGATTTTCTTTAACTTCCTACTGAAGAACTTCACTAGTAAGAGTCTTTTAAGTTTTGTGGTTTTATTTAGTTGTTGTCATTGTTGTTTTTCTCTAAAACATAAAATGTTTTATGTTGGTACTAAAATTTTATTTTAACCTTCAAATTCCGCTTTCTAGAAAGCCTGACATTATACAGCACGACCAAGGATGATTCATTCCAGAGATGTAAGGATGGTTTAATATATGCAAATCAATCAACACAATACACTGAACAAAAAAAGAAAAAACACATGATCATATCAGTAGATGCTAAAAAGTTATTTGATAACACCCATTCATGAATAAAACCCTCAACAAGATGGGATTTGAAGGGACTTTTCTTAATATAGTAAAGACCATTTACTACAAGCCCATAAAATATTATGCTCAATAGGAAAAAAATTAAAGCCTTTCCTCTAAAATCTGGCAAAAGGCAAGTCTGCATCCTTTGCTATTGCTATTCTACATAGTACTGGAAGTACTTGCTATAGCAATCATGAAAGAAAAAAAAAAAACATCATGGGCATCTGGATAAGAAATGAAGTCAAGATGTTTGCAGATGACATGATACTATATTTAGAAAATTCTAAAGACTAAGGAAAAGCTTCTAGAAACAATAAATTTCTATAACAAAATATCAGGCTACAAAATTAACATGGAAAAATTCATGGCCTTCTTGTATACAGAAATAATAGAGAAAAATACATTAAAGGAACAATTTCATTCATAATAATACCACAAAAACTTAAATACCTTGAAGTCAAAAAAAAAGAGAGAAAAAACCAATAAAAATATAACTACAAAACACTGCTTTAAGAAATAGAAGACAAAAGAAATGGATACATATACTCTATTCATAGATTGGAAGAATTAGCATCATTAAAGTGGCAATAGTCTCCAAAGCATTGTACAGATTCAATGCTATCCCTCTAAGGATATCACACCATGACATTCTTCAAATAAGTGGACCAAACACTTCTAAAATTCACTTGGAACAATAGCCTATGTTTAGCTAAAGGAATCCTAAAGAAAAAGTAGACGGGAAATATCACTTTACCTAACTTTAAATTGTAACACATGAAATAGTCATTAAAACAGAATGGTATTGCAATAAAGACAAATACTTAAATCAATGTAGTAGACTTGATTCAGAAAATGACCCCCAGACATACAATCAATTAATATTTGATAATGGGACAAGAAACACAAAGTGGAGAAAGGAAAGCTTTTTCAACAAATATGCTAGGAGACCTGATCAGCCACAATTAAAAATTGAACTCAGAACTCTCCCTAATACCATGCATAAAAGTCAAATATAAATGGATTAAAAGCCTTGATATCATATTTGAAACTATAATATATATCGAAAAAACAAAGGCACTCCAGGACATTTAGACTAAATACATTTTCAAGTAGGAAACACCACTGTCCAAGTAAGTGGAAGCAAAGACAAACAATTAGGACTACATTAAAGAGAAGCTTTTGCACTTCAAAGGAAAGAGTGACTAGGTTAAAAAAGGCCACTCATGGAATGGGAGAAACTATTTACCCAATATCATTTGATAAGGGCATATATCTAACATATACTGGTACTGACAGAACTTACCAAAAAAAAAACATCTAACCCCATCAAAAAATGAGGAGAAAAATGAACAGACATTTCCTCAAAGAAGAAATACAACAGGCCAAAACACACATGAAAAATGTTCCAAATCAATAATCATGAAGGAAATTCAAATTATAGCAACAATGTGGTATTGTCTCACACCACAGAGACTGACATACATCACAAAAAACTAGAACAAGTGCTGGTGTGAATGAATATGAGGAATAATGGACTCTCATTCACTGTTGTTGGGAATGCCATCTAGTTCAATCCTTATGGAAAAAATATGGATATTCTTAAAAAAATTAAAAACCAGATTGAACATACATATTATCTAGCAATACCACTCCTAGGAATATATCCTAGTAACGCAAAACACAATACAAAAATGCCATCTGCACTCCTATGTTCATTGCAGCACTATTTTCAATAGCCAGAATCTGGAAACAATCCCAGTACCTGACAAAGATTTATGGCTAAAAAACTGTGGTAACTCTACACACTGTCTAAACATTGTGTACATCTACAATCTATGCAGCTGTTAGGGAAAATAAAGTTATAAAATTTGCCTATACATGGATGGATGATATTATGCTGAGTGAAATCAGTCAGAGGAAGAAAAATAGACATAGAATAGTAATATCATTGTAATGATATTGAGACATTAGAGATGAGCGCCAGGTGAACACAGACCCAGAGATGTAAAGATGGTTTAATATGAGGCTGGACAGTGGCACTAGAGGTAAGTCATCTGCCTTGCAAGCACTAGCCTAGGATGGACTGTGATTCGATCCTCCAGCATTCCATATGGTCCCCTCAAGCCAGGAGTGATTTCCAAGCACATTGCCAGGAGTAACCTCTAAGCGTCACCAAAAAAAAGATGGTTCTAATATATGGAAGTCTATCAGCATAAGGACCAGTTCATGATATGAAGCTTACCACAAGGTAGTGAGCACAATTAGAGAACTGACTGCATTGACAACTACCATGACCTTGATAATGAGAGAGAGAAGCAGGATGCCTGTCTCAAAACATACTCTGTGGGCTAGGGGAGGGAAATGGACATTGGTGGCAATAAAAGCTACACCGGGGAAGGGTAGTGTACAATATGAATGAAATCCAACTATAAGCATTTCTGTAACCATGCTTACATAAATTATTAAAGAAAATATAAATAAAAAGTAAAGAAAAGGAAAAAATTGAAGGCATGAATTGTTTTTCAAAAAATTAAAAAATATATAGATGGTGAACACTTGTAATCTCTACTTCAATATTAAAATTCAAGCAATTATATAAAGAAATAAAAATATGTCTATTGTTTGTGAGACAGTTCACCTACCACAGTCAGTCTAATAATTTTGCAAAAGAAAGGAACTTTTTTATTTTAACAATATATTAGATAAAAAAAAGTAATTATCTCCTAAACATAAAATTTCCACTTAGAAATTCTAAATCAATAAAAACAATTATAGCCAAAACTTAGGGCATAAATAGAAAACAATTTTTGGTAAAAATAAAATAAAAACCCTCCAGGGGTTAAAGTGGTGGCACAAGCAGTAGGGCTTTTTCCTTGCACAAGCTAACCTAGGATGGACCACAGTTTGATTCCCCAGCATCCCAAATGGTCCCCCAAGCCAGGAGCTATTTCTGAATGCATAGCCAGGAGTAATCCCTGAGTGTCACTGAATTGTGCCCCCACAAAAGCCAACAATAAAAAAGTTACCATCTGTATTACATTGAAAAATATGCAATTGAAGGTCTGATTTTGTAGCTTTTATATGCATAGAAAAAATAACTGGACAAAAAAGAATCAGATGCCTATAGCAGGAGAACATATACCACTGAAAAAGATAGTCTAGTTCTGACTGATAGGAAAAATATGTTTAGTACCTGTGGATCAGAATGAAACAAAAGAAAATAAAATGAAGGACTATATTTAGGAGAACTGTTAAAGAAGTGGAAAAATAGAACTTTAAGGATAAGAGGGAATTAGAAGTCAATGAAGAGATGTTTGTCCTTGTGTCCTGGTGGTAAATAGAGAAGAAAATTGGCAGTAGAAAGCATGTAATCTTCAGAGACGAAAATGTCCCAGGAACAGCAATAATAACAAATCATGCCATCTCTCCTACCTCAAACATAGACTAATAAATAGAATGATTAACCAAATTTTTTGTCACTATGATATTGTATACTTGGGTTAAGGACCTTCATAAACCATTTGAGTTCATCTTTAATAATAATTAACATTTCTGAAATGTAAAGGGGTCTTAACTATAATTAGAAAAGATGACCTAATCCATTTTAGATGAAAAAGGAGAATAATGTTCTTACATGCTAATAGAGACAAACAGCAGATAAAACCTAAGTTTTAGCATCCTCCTCATAGATATCTACAACTACTCAGAAAATTAACAATCCCTTTCAAACTCTTCTAAAAATATGAAAAGGCATCATTATGAAACATTTTATAAGTCAGTCTTACACTGATATGAAAGACATATAAGATATTCTAAAATTGGAACATTTGCTTGTCAATATGTCTGATGAATGCTGATTGATTTAGAAAATAGTAAGAGATGGAATCAAAGCAAAGTATTAAAAGTATATTAAAAAGCTGTATTTATTTCTTGAATGCTTTAGTGGCTCAATATACAAAAATCAATCAAAAGGCAAACTCAGTGAACAGAATAAATAAAAGAAGAGCAATTAGATCAATTGATGTAGAAAATATAAGAATTTTCTAATATTTAACAAGTCACAGTTGCTCTGCTAGCTTTCTTCACTCCATTACCATTAGTCTGGAGAAGCTTGGCTTTCTCAGGTCTGTGTTGACCATGTTGGATGCCAAGGGTCATCTTCTGTCCTTCTAGTGCATTTGGGAACAGCGAACATTGCCTTCACAGCTGATGGCCAGGAAAGTACAGGTCTAAGGCTGATAACCAGAGATATTTATTCCATTCTAACAATGCTTATATATATATATATATATATATCAAGAATTGGGATGCCTACAGGATAACAGGGAATGCATAGAAGTAAAGCCTATTGTAAGTGTGGCACCAAAGAGAAGATAAGCATAAACATTAGGGCTTAGGAATGCCTTAGAAGCAAAATAATATTGCTATATGTTATCTTCTTTAAACAGATCCCTCTATGAGGAAAGAGGTATGGCCTAGATTCAAGCCTAATAGTAACAACTGATCATGAGGGGATGGCACCTCTCTTAGTGCTGTCCTTCCCATATCTGGAGTGTCATATCTTTGAAACATTTCACCTCAAGTAGAATACCCAGAACAATTGCTCTATAGGATCTCCAGGGAAAGTAGCTTTAGGGAGGTTCTTTCTGTCTGCCCTTTGGTTGGGTAACACCACCATCAGTGCTATCAGTTTGTAGCAGTTTGTGAAGTATTGGCATGAGTGACCTCAAAAAAATTTTAGCATTGCTTGACCCCCTACCCCTGCTCTACCTCCTCAAACAATAATTCAATATAACATTTGTATAGTTAATTAGATCAAAAGAAAAGTAAATAACTGGCAATATGGAAATCAGGTATTAATAATAATCAACCAAATTTCATACTCTGAGGTAATATATAAAGCTTTATCTCAGGATAAAATCACGGTAAGACTACCATTTGCCTGATATCAGTAATTTTATTCAGCATAATTTAAAGTTTTAGCTACATAAATAAGTTGAAATAATAAATACATAAAGAATAAAAATACAATTTAATATTACAAATTTCTAAAGATTTTGTGCAACAATAGAATCTTACATCTAATATATTGATTAAGCAACGCAACAGAATATAAATCATAAAGCAAAACCTGGCAAGTTATATATCAATGAACAATCATGAATTGCAATCAGAAAAGGAATTCTAGTCAAGACAAGTTAGAGAAATTGTAAAAAACCTTCTACAAAAAAAAAGCCATTTCATTTATTTCTCCAATCTGGAATAGTCTCTGTGTGCTCTGCAACATTTATCTGGTTTTATTTTCATTTTGTCTGTATCTCTCTCCCCCTCACACTTCTATAAATATATTTTTCAATAAAACTATTTTAGACTCTAATTAAAGAAACTTCAGGACTATGTAGGTACTTCAGGAGTTCAAAGCTTTGAGTTTTACAGCCATCATTATATGGATCATAAAATCATCACTGGGTGTGGCTATGAGGTGCCCCACTTGTAGCTCTGGAAACTCAGACTCAGTTCTAGTTTGCCCTAATCGCTCTTTGCATTACAGTGTCAAAGAAGTACCAGGCCTCTCAATGAAGAATCTGTTCTGGTTAGCAAAGTATTTCTGAGAATGACCACTGACTTTCTAAACACATTAGGAACCTGTAAAACAAACAAATAAACAAACAAACCTTGAAATAGAATGAGAGATATTAATACTATATTCAGGAATAAGTTTTTTATTTTTTTGGTCTTTGGGCATACCCAGAGGCACTCAGGGCTTAGTTTGGCTCAGCTTTCAGAAATCGTTCCTGGCATGTGGGGCACCTTATGGGATGCTTGGGATTGTACCAGATCAGTTCTGGATTGGATGCATGCAAGGTAAATGCCCTACCACTATGTTGTGGTTTATTGTGTCAAACAAAAGAGCACATTGTTAGAATCAGGAATCTCAAAAATAAATAGCATTGATATATATATTTATACCACTATTATAATAAATGTATAATTATATTAATATATAATTTTATATAATACATATATAATTCATAATAAATATAGCCAAGTGATATTTGATTAGGATGGTGGTTGTCAATGGGTAAAATGACAGACCCACAACAGTGAACCTTGAGTGAAAACCTAGCGGTAAGTCCTGCATACCAATATGTGTGTCCCTACCAATAAGAAATTGCTAGTTTATTGGTGCAGAGCATATACTTCATGGTGCTTAGCTAAATGTATGAAACTTAAGAGTTAATACTTACAGGAAAAGTTGAGTAACATAGGATTTGTCAATAATTTCTTGTATATTATATCAAAAATAGGTAAATTTTGCACCATCAAAATAAATTTAAAGAGGTTTTGTACATCAATATGTCATAATTACTAAAGATATGCAGTATATAAAAAGGACAAATTCTTTTCAAATTATTATTTAAGAAATATCAGTAAAGATTTCAAAACTTCTGAAACTAGAAGATAACTTCCATACCTTAATAACAATTACAAAAATCTAGAGTACAATAAATTAGAAATCTAGTTAGTACTTACTAAATAGATACAAATAGTGTTAGACCAAGCAAATACAAATTTTTGTACAAAATATTTTTAAAACGTAAAAACTTTGTAAAACATTTTGTTGTTTTTAAAACAAATTACAGACTTTTATAAATTACATGAAACAAAAATAATCACAAATACCTACTTTAAAATAATATATAAAATGTTTCTCAGAGGAAATTTTATTAAATATCAAGGATTTGTAAGTCATTTGATTTGTTGTTACAGTGTAGAAAACTAAACATATTCATATTTTTTAGTTCTTAACTTTTATTTTTGGTTTTAGGGACACACTCAGTGATACTCTGGGGTTACACCTGACTATGTACTCAGAAATTTCTCCTGGCTCGATGCACCATATGGATGCCAGAGATGGAATTCAGTTCCATCCTGGGTAGCCGTGTGTAACGCAAATGCCCTACTGCTGTATTATTGCTCCAGAGTTCTTAATATTTGGGGTGGGGGGTTTGTCCACACCCATTTGATGCTCAGGGGTTACTCCTGGATAAGCTCTCAGAAATTGCCCCTGGCTTGGGGAGACCATATGGGATGCTGGGGAATCGAACCGCAGTCCTTTCTTGGCTAGCACTTGCAAGGCAAACAACTTACCTCTAGCGCCACCTTGCCGGCCCCACAGAATTCTTAACATTTTAATGATTAAATATGATCAAGAGGAAATGGAATTATTTACTCATAAAGAAACTCAATTCTTAGTTGTTTAAACAGTCTGTATACTGTTTACCAAAAAACAAAAATGCCACTAGCAGTGTATGAGGGTTCTTTTTCTTACAATATTCAACACGATGTGGCCAGTATGACTGGTTTGAAGTGGCAGCTGATTGCTGTTTTGATTTGATGTCACTGATGATGCATGATAATGCAGAGACTCTTTCATATATCTATCTACCTGTGAGATAAAGTTCTGTGAGGAAGTTTCTCTTTATCTCCTATCTAATATTTTTCATGAAATTGTTTATTTTCTTATTGTTTTGCAAGTGCCTTAAAAATCTTAGATATTCTTAGATATTAGATCTTTGTATAATGAGTGGTGTTCAAATACCTTCTTCAAGTCTGTGAAGTGCCTATTTATTCTGCCATTGTTTCAATTTTAATACAAAAACTTTTATTGATGTACAAAACATTCTCTTTATCTTTGGTTCTATCTGATTCAATGCCATTGTATAAATGAAGATACTTTTAGAGTCAGTGTTACTAAGAGTCTACTGATGTTTCCCTCATATAAGGTCACTAATTTATTTATATATATATATTTTATTTAAACACCTTGATTACATACATGATTGTGTTTGGGTTTCAGTCATGTAGAGAACATCACCCATCACCAGTGCAACAATCCCATCACCAATGTCCCAAATCTCCCTCCTCCCCACCCGACCCCCGCCTATACTCTAAACAGGCTTTCCATTTCCCTCATACATTCTCATTATTAGGACAGTTAAAATGTAGTTATTTCTCTAAATAAACTTATCATTCTTTGTGGTAAGCTTCATGAGCTGAGCTGTAACTTCAAGCTCTTTTCTCTTTTGTGTCTGAAAATTATTATTGCAAGAATGTCTTTCATTTTTCTTGAAACCCATAGATGAGTGAGACTATTCTGCTTTTTTCTCTCTCTGACTTATTTTACTCAGCATAATGGATTCAATGTACATCCATGTATAGGAAAAGTTCATGACTTCATCTCTCCTGACAGCTGCATAATATTCCATTGTGTTTATGTACCACAGTTTCTTTAGCCATTTGTCTGTTGAAAGGCATCTTGGTTGTTTCCAGATTCTTGCTATGGTAAATAGTGCTGCAATGAACATAGGTGTAAGGAAGGGGTTTTTGTATTGTATTTTTGTGTCCCTAGGGTATATTCCTAGGAGTGGTATAGATGGATCCTATGGGAGCTCGATTTCCAGGTTTTGGAGGAATGTCCATATCGCTTTCCATAAAGGTTGGACTAGAGGACATTCCCAGCAGCAGTGGATAAGAGTTCCTTTCTCTGCACATCCCCGCCAACACTGTTTATTCTCATTCTTTGTGATGTGTGCCATTCTCTGTGGTGTGAGGTGGTACCTCATAGTTGTTTTGATTTGAACCTCCCTGATGATTAGTGATGTGGAGCATTTTTTTCATGTGTCTTTTGGCCATTTGTATTTCTTCTTTGTCAAAGTGTCTGTCCATTTCTTCTCCCCATTTTTTGATGGGATTAGATTTTTTTTCTTGTAAATTTCTGTCAGTGCCTTGTATATTTTGGAGATTAGCCCCTTATCTGATGGGTATTGGGTGAATAGTTTCTCCCACTCAGTGGATGGCTTTTGTAAAGTGGGCGCTATTTCTTTTGAGATGCAGAAGCTTCTCAGCTTAATATATTCCCATCTGTTAATCTCTGCTTTCACTTGCTTGGAGAGTGCAGTTTCCTCCTTGAATATGCCCTTGGTCTCAATGTCCTGGAGTGTTTTGCCTATGTGTTGTTCTATATATCTTATGGTTTTGGGTCTGATATCGAGGTCTTTAATCCATTTGGATTTTACCTTCATACATGATGTTAGCTGAGGGGTCTAAATTCAATTTTTTGTAAGTGGCTAGCCAGTTGTGCCAACACCACTTGTTGAAGGGGCTTACCCTGCTCCATTTAGGATTTCTTGCTCCTTTATCAAACATTAGGTGATTGTATGTCTGGGGAACATTCTCTGAGTATTCAAGCCTATTCCACTGATCTGAGGGCCTCTCCTTATTCCAATACCATGCTGTTTTGATATCTACCGCTTTGTAGTAAAGTTTAAAGTTGGGGAAAGTAATTCCTTCCATATTATTTTTCCCAATGATTGCTTTAGCTATTCAAGGGTGTTTATTGTTCCAAACAAATTTCAAAAGTGCCTGATCCACTTCTTTGAAGAATGTCATGGGTATCTTTAGAGGGATAATAGTAAATCTGTATAATGCCTTGGGGAGTATTGCCATTTTAATTATGTTAATCTTGCCAATGCATGTGCAGGGTATGTGCTTCCATTTCCACATGTAATCTCTTATTTCTTGGAGCAGAGTTTTATAGTTTTCTTTGTATAGGTCCTTCACATTTTTAGTCAAGTTGATTCCAAGATATTTGAGTTTGTGTGGCACTATTGTGAATGGGGTTGTTTACTTAATGTCCATTTCTTCCTTATTACTATTGGTATATAGAAAGGCCATTGATTTTTGTGTGTTAATTTTGTAGCCTGCCACCTTGCTATAGGAGTCTATTGTTTCTAGAAGTTTTTGGTAGAGTCTTTAGGGTTTTCTAAGTAGAGTATCATCTCATCTGCAAACAGTGAGAGCTTGATTTCTTCCTTTCCTATCTGGATTCCCTTGATATTTTTTTTTAGCCTAATCGCTATAGCGAGTATTTCCACTGCTATGTTGAATAGGAGTGGTGAGAGAGGACAGCCTTGTCTTGTGCCAGAATTTAGAGGGAAGGCTCTTTGTTTTTCTACATTGAGAATAATATTTGCCACTGGCTTGTGGTAGATGGCCTTAACTATATTGAGAAAGGTCCCTTCCATTCCCATCTTGCTGAGAGTTTTGATCAAGAATGGGTGTTGGACCTTATCAAATGCTTTCTCTGTATCTATTGATATGATCATGTGGTTTTTATTTTTCTTGTTGCAGATGTTGTGTATTATGTTGATAGATTTACGGATGTTAAGCCATCCTTCCATTCCTGGGATGAAACCTACTTGATCATAGTGGATGATCTTCTTAATTAGGCATTGAATCTAATCCAGGATTTTGTTGAGGATCTTTGCATCTGTATTCATCAGCGATATTGGTCTGTAATTTTCTTTTTTCGTAGCATCTCTGTCTGGTTTAGGTATCAAGGTGAGGTTGGCTTCATAAAAGCTATATGGAAGTGTTTCCATTTGTTCAATTTCATGAAAGAGGCTTGCCAGGATTTGGTAGTAGTTTCTCTTGGAAAATTTGAAAGAATTCATTAGTGAATCCATCTGGGCCTGGGCATTTGTTTTTGGGCAGACATTTGATTACCGTTTTAATTTCATCAATAGTGATGGGGGTGTTTAGATATGCTACATCCTCTTTCTTCAACCTTGGAAGATTAGAAGAGTCCAAGAATTTATCCATTTCTTTCTGGTTCTAATATTTAGAGGCATAGAGTTTCTCAAAGTAGTTTTTGATTACCCTTTAAATCTCTGCCATATCAGTAGTTATTTCTCCTTTTTCATTACTAATACGAGTTATCAAGTTTCTCTCTCTCTATATTTGTTAGTATTTCCAGTGGTTTATCAATCTTGTTTATTTTTTCAAAGAACCAACTTCTGTTTTCTTTGATCTTTTAGATTTTTTATTTTGGGTTTCCACTTCGTTGATTTCTGCTCTCAGCTTTGTTATTTCCTTCTGTCTTCCTATTTTTGGGTCCTTTTGTTGAGCACTTTTTAGTTCTATGACCTCAGTCATTAAGCTACTCATGTAAGCTCCTTCTTCCTTCCTGATGTGTGCTTGCAAAGCTATAAATTTTCCTCTCACTACTGCTTTTGGTGTATCCCATAAATTCTGATAGTTTGTGTCTTTATTGTCATCTGTTTCCAAGAATATTTAGATTTCCTCCTTGATTCCATCTCGGACCCACTGGTTATTCAGTATGAGGCTGTTTAACTTCCAGGTGTTAAAATTTTTCTTCTGTGTCCCTTTGGAGTTCACAAATAATTTCAGAGCCTTGTGGTCAGTGAAGGTAGTCTGCAAAATTTCTATCATGTTGATATTATGGAGGTATGTTTTATGTGCCAGCATGTAGTCAATCTGGAGGATGACCCATGTACATTGTAGAAGAATGTGTATCTAGGTTTCTGGAGATGGAGTGTCCTATATATATCCACTAGGCCTCTTTCTTCCATTTCTCTCCTCAGGTCTAGTATATTCTTGTTGGGTTTCAGTCCGGTTGACCTATCCAGTGTTGACAAAACGTGTTGAAGTCTCCCACAATTATTGTATTGTTATTGATATTATTTTACAGATTTGTCAACAATTGTATTAAATATTTTGCTGGCCCCTCATTCGGTGCATGTATGTTTAGGAGAGTTATTTTTTCCTGCTCTACATACCCTTTGATTAATATAAAATGTCCATCTTTGTCCCTTACAACCTTTCTGAGTATAAAGTTTGCATTATTTGATATTAGTATGGCCAGTCCAGCTTTTTATGGGTGTTGTTTGCTTGGATAATTTTTCTTCAGCCTTTTATTTTGAGTCTATGTTTGTTCTGACTATTCAAGTGCATTTCTTGTAGGCAGCAGAAGGTTGGATTTAGTTTTTTGATCTATTTAGCCACTCTGTTTCTCTTAATGTGGTGCATTTAGTCCATTGGCATTGAAAGAAAGAATTGTCCTGGGATTTAATGACATCTTTATATCGAAATTTGGTGTGTCTTTGGTTAGTCTTGTCTTAAATTAGGTCTTTCAGTTTTTCTCTTAAGACTGGTTTTGAGTCTGTAAAGTTTCTGAGCTGTTTTTTGTCTGTGAAACCATGTATTCTTCCTTCAAACCAGAAAGTGAGTTTTGCTGGGTACAGTATTCTAGGTGAACCATTCATTTCATTCAGTCTTGTCACAATATCCCACCACTGCTTTCTGGCCTGGAGTGTTTCTGGTGAAAGGTCTGCTGTAAATCTCAAGAATGCTCCCTTGAATGTAATTTTCCTTTTTGATCTTGCTGTTTTCAGAATTCTGTCTCTATCTGTGGGATTCGTCATTATGACTAGGATGTGTCTTGGGGTATTTTTTCTGGGGTCTCTTTTGGTTGGTACTCTTTGAGCTTGCAGGATTTGATCACATATATACTTTAGCTCTGGAAGTTTCTCTTTAATGATGTTCTTGACAGTTGATTCTTCCTGGAAATTTTCTTCCTGGGTCTCTGGGACTCCAATGATTCTTAAATTGTTTCTGTTGAGCTTATCATAGCCTTCTATTTCGTTTGTTCCCATTCTTTGACTAATTTTTCCATTGTCTGTTCATTTGCTTTAAGTTTTCTTTCCAATCTCTCACGCTATATGGAATTGTTATGTATCTCATCTTCCACAGCACCAACTCCATTCTCAGCTTCTGATACTCTGTCCCAGAGCTTACCCATTTTGTCATTCACTTCGTTTACTGAGTTTTTCAGGCCTGTTAGTTGACATGTTATTTTAGTTTGAAGTTTTGTGATTTCTGTCTTCATATTTTCTATGTTCTTTTTAGTGTTCTGTTCAACTCGACCCATGGTTTCTTTGAATTCGTTGAGCATCTTCCATATTGCTAGTCTAAATTCCTTATCTGAGCGGTTGATTAGTTGTTTGGTCATTATCTGGTCATCAGAATTGTCATCTTCATTCTTATGTCTGATGCTGGCCTGTGTTGTTTCCCCATTGTCACACTTGTATTGTGGGTTTTTCTATGTGTTGTGGTGATATTCATTGGCTAAGTGATGCAGGCAGCCACATTGCTCTGGCTCCACCCTTTCTGGATGGGTTGACATGCCTCCAAGGAGGGGAGTCCTCCTTGGATGAAGCCTCACACAGGATCAAATCTTAGGCCTGAGCACGCAGCAGAGAAGACAGTCCAGAGAGAAATGCTGGGCTTCAGTGATCCAGCACAGTTCTTAGTGTGATTTTTACTTCTTGTTGCGATGGTGTTCTTTCCTTAGAAAGAGTGTATGGCCATGTAGCGAAAAGGAGCAAAGTGCTCTTCTGGAGCCTCTTTTCTGCTCACTCCCAAGAGGTTCACGCAAGAGGACAGTAGAAAGACACACAGGTAGCACTCCGTCTCTAATTTATTTTAAAGTTACTTTTCTATGGTTTGAAATATCTATGGTATATATGTGTGTGTGTGTGTGTGTGCTTGTGTGTGTTTGTATGTGTGTGTGTGTGCGCTTGTATGTGTGACTGACTAATTTTCCCAACACCATTTCTTGTAGATTTCTTTGTTCTATTTCACACTCTTGGCTCATTTGTCAAAGACTAATTGTCATTATACCCAAGGAACTGTCTCTAGGCTATCTATTCTATTACATTGTTCTAACAATCTGTCTTCATGCTCCCTTGATTACTATAGTCTTATTGTATAGTAATTGAAAATTGACCCAAGATCCCAAAAACCTGTATTCAAAAAGACATTTATCCTCCTACTTTCACTGTTGCATTATCAACAACAATAAAATGCTCCCAGAAATTTCCATCACTAGGTTTTGACTCCCTTCCATATAAAAGGAAATGACCCTTTGTCTCCTTCACCTTATTTTGTTAATACCTCTAAGTAGTTACAATCATGCTAAATTTTATTTATTTTTACCCCCCCCCCGCTAAAGTTTATTTGATTGATGTACAATAATAAAACACCAACAGCAAAGTGCTCGTAACATTTTAACATTTTAACACTGCCTTCTTTCATCTGAAAACTGAACTTCCTTTCCTTTTATTATGGTCTCACAACTTACTAATTGGTTAAGTATCCTAACGGGCTTATTTGTCATTGTTTAATGCTGACTATTTCCTTATTTTGTTTTTGTTCCACAGGTTTGTGAAATTATCCAGCATTTGTCTTTATTTCTCTGAATCATTTTGTTTAACATAATACTATCACCTAGCTCCATCCATATTTTAGCAAACTACACATTTTAACTTTGTTCTTTTTGTTGGGGGGGGGCATACCTACTGAGGCTCATGGGGTAACTCCTGCCCTCTGTACTCATATGGAGGTGCCTAGGAGACAATAGGATAAAGTTTACTGATCAAAGCTTCAGGTTGGCCACATACACAGCGATGTACACTAACTGCTGTACTATCTCACCAACCCATTTTTATCTTTTTCATATTGCATGACTATGTCATTATGTTATATAAATTCTTAAGATATTTTATAAATCTACAAGGGCAAAATTAATTTATTAAATTCTCCATTCTATCACATTTGAATTGTTTTCATACTTGGTCTATTGTGATAAGTATTGCGATTAACATAAATCTTTTTGAATTAATATTGTAGGGGGTAGATACCAAGAAGTTAAAATTATAGAGTTATATATGTTTTATTACCTTTTTTAAGAAAAATTTATACTACATTCATAGTAGAAAAAGATTTTAAAGAACATTTCTTTTTTGTAATTCTCCCTAACATCTTTTGAAATTGTAGTTTGAGATGCATAATTTTTGTGAGAGCTATTCATTTTTGTGGCCCACTATATGCTGGTTCTGATTTAAAGAAAGAGGACTGTTTAAAAATGTAGTTTTTATATTATACTGATTATATAGTTCCTCAAAGATTTATTAAGCTTATGAAATATTTGCTTACTACTTACTCTGTGTATTAGGGAACACGTAATTACATTAAAATTATTTTCTAATTCTGATTCAGAATTCTTTTCATTGAAACTCTTTCTACATTATCTTAATCTTTCCCCTGACCCCATCTCTGAACAGCTTGTAACATTTGAGGTTATCTGAAGTAATAGGCTTATTCCAGGCTAGAAAAACCTAATCTGAGCTTTGTATTAGCTGTATTATTTTGTTTTCCTGAGGAATCTTTTGTTCAAATCTGTTGCTTCAATGAAATTTTTAGAAGAAAACTGGATTCTTTCAAACTTTGATCCATCAAATGTTTAATTTACTTTCAGTGTACTTGTAGACTGCTGATTATTTCTGGACCTTATCTCTTTCTTTAAATAAAATTCTAAGAGCATTGAATAAAAACCATGTATTGATATTTAATATTGTTTTAATTTTCTTGAAACTATAGTGTTTAAATGAGCTATTGCCACTGCAAAAGGTTTTTATCACTTTTCTGAATTCTTATATAAGTTTCTAGTTTGACATTAATTATTTGAGTCTCTATGAAACATACTATACCATGGGATCCTTCAAAAATATAATATTAGCAAATAATATGGTACTTTTGTTAAATAATAGTATACATATATATATAATTCAACCATAACAGTAACATTTGAAACATATAAAGTTGAACTGGCATATATTATCTATTAGCTATTTCTGCAAAGGAATGAAAATGCATAAAGCTTCTACATTGTGATAGATGGACTGTGTCATTCTCACAATTTTTTCTAGGTCACCTATGAAAGAGAATTCAAGAGAAGTAGAATAAAGGACAACATGAGGTCATTTTCTGACATGATATTAGACAAGATGTAATCTTCAATTCATAATTGTTAGTACAAAATTTTGTTATTTTGTGCTGCTATTTTATTGCTTTCAGTTGCTCCTGCAAGCTTTGTACAGACATATATCCTCTCCAATACTTTTCCTGATAAGATTATAAAATTAGTAATGTAAGGGGCCAGAGCCATAGTTTAATGGGTAAGGCATTTTGAAGGTGATTTTGAGAGCATGATGCAGGATTCAACCACCTGAGTATACACCAGGTGTGTTTCCCTAAAACAAACAAAACAAAACAACAATTAAAACCATTGTAAATTCAACCTGGGCTAACGCTCAGTCTTAAAGGCTTCTATCTCTATCTCGGGCTCAATATTTGTAAATCTACATGTGCCCTAATACTTTTTGGTGCCAAGTAATTTTTATTTGATAGTGGGTAGTTAAAATAAAATATAATTACTTGATCAAGTAGTAGCAAACTGTTTTGTTTTAATACAAAGATGATATATAAACATCTCTAAATGGGTAGATCACACCACCACCACCATCCCCATACACACATTTACTTTTGTCTTTTGTGTAGATGATGTGACATCTTCTCTGCCCTATAGGTATAATTTAACCTAAAAAAAGATTTCTTTTTCTACATTCCCATGAATAAAAAAAGATAGAATTTGCTTGTTTTTATCTCCTATTAACTAACTAAATTTTTACATTCTCTGCAAATATTGAGAACTAGAAGTTATTTCCAAAATTCCCCCCAGGCATATATGTAATACTAAGGGGACTCATTCTTCTTTTTAGTCTTGTATTTCTCTTCCTCTTGAGCATCTGAACAAAGCCTTTGGGAAAATCTCTCTATATACCTGTCTTTAAATGATTCTTAAATGTTAAATAAGCCTGAAGAGATCTTTATTTTACTGGTGTTTTTTTATTTGTTTGTTTGTTTGATTTTAGTTTTTTGGGCCACATCTGGCAGTTCTCAGGGGGTACTCCTAGTTCTGCACACTGAAATCGCCCCTGGCAGGTGTCGGGGACCATATGGTATGTAGGGATCAAATCTGAGTCTGTCATGGGTCAGGCATGTGCAAGGCAAATGCCTTGGGTTGTTCTACTACTCAGACCCCTTTTTTCTGTTTGTTTTTTTAAGAGAGATTTTTATTTTACCATTAATAGTTTAGTCAAATTCTTACATTATTAAAAGTACATATATATTCTGTGCTCCAGAAAAAAAAAATTATCCCAATAGAGAGTAGTTACTCTTGAAATTCAGTCCCTATGTTTTCTGACAAGTTTTCAGTGCATACAGGAAAAGTTACCCCTTTGTAAGTAGCATGTCATTTTTGATGGTTAAAATGTTAGTCACATTTTCTATACTTTCTACATCTAAAGAAGAGTCAGAATTGCCTTTATTATTTACTATAGTGCTTTTAACTACATTGTAAGCTCCAAAAAGCCTTTATTGCATTACAATAAGCTGAGGTGCATAATACAATGTCTGAAATATAATAAGAATTGAACTCAAGATTTGAATGAATAAAATAGTACCTTAATACAAATATAACTTCTAAAATCTACTTTTAAAATAAATACTTTAAAAGACAAGTTTTCTATTATTCACATACAAGTATTCAATTATTCACATACATTCTTCTTACAAGGTTCAAAGCCACTGATTATACTTTTATATCTTACTCTCAAATCATAAATTTTATGTATATATGACAAATTCACATCCTGTAGGTGGTATGGAGATGTGGTTGTAAATACTTGTTATTTTGTATTTTTGAAGGTGTCTGTGACGTACCTGGTGCTACTAAGATGCTCTAAGATGCTATTCTTGGTCTTTACACAGGATTAATTTAATTAATTAATTAATTTAATGAGTTAATTAAAGGTAATGCTCAGAAAGCCATATCAAATGTTGGAGATCACAAAATTAGTGCCCATTGCATAGAAGGCAGGAATTTTACCTCCTGTATACTTCTGCCATATTTTACTTTAATTTTCATGTTTTATGCACCCACCAGTTTGCAAAACTTATAAAAATATTTTGTAATTATTTTTCTTTTCTTTTTTTTTTTTTTTTTTTTTTTGGTTTTTGGGTCACACCCGGCAGTGCTCAGGGGTTACTCCTGGCTCTATGCTCAGAAATCGCTCCTGGCAGGCACGGGGGACCATATGGGACGCCGGGATTTGAACCACGGACCTTCTGCATGAAAGGCAAACACCTTACCTCCATGCTATCTCTCCGGCCCCTGTAATTATTTTTCTAATGCCACAAACACTACCAAATGCAGATCATCAATTAATTTTAATGAATCAATAGATACCTTGCTCTAAATAGGTAGCATTTAAAAATAATTTTTTTGTTTCTATGTTTGAAAAAAAGAAAGCTACATTTTAAAAGACATTTTTAAGCTACTTCTATCTCATTGTTGTTTAAATAAAGAAACAGGGAAAGCACAGGGAAAAATTAAATAACTCCCCCAAAGTCACAGAACTCATTATTGGCCATGTCTGAAATAGAAAGTAGGTCTCCTGAATCTAAATTTATTGCTCCCTTGAATTGGGTGTTCTGAGTAAAACATTTTAAAACATCAGTTTATAGATGTATAAATGCCCATCATAAGTAAGAAGGGAAAGGAAGATAAAGTTCTAAAATATGTTTTAGTCATGATGCTCAAACAGATGGCCAAACTGTAGCAACTCTCTTGGGGGAAATTATAATCAGAAATGAAGGCACATCACTAGACCACATAAACCCAAAGGACAGTAAAAGATTTCACAGAGTAACAGTTAGGCAGCCGACAAATCTTCAATATTTCTTTCTGAAGAGAAGATGAATGTAAAATAGCTTTACCTTCATGTTCTGGCTTGCGAATTTCCTGCTGTGTCTGTTATAACATTGGTAAGGAATAAAGAAAGGATGTGAAAAGAATCTTCCAGTCATTCCAAATGTTCATAAATTAAGAAAAGTTGGAAATTTATACAAATTAAACATTTTAAATGTGTTAATTAAAAATAAAAACCTAATTAAATACAACACAAAACTTACTACTAAATTAATTTAAAAAATTCAACTAGTAATCCTAAAATACAGTGAGGCATTATATTTTATTTAGGTGTTGTAAGAAATAGGACATAGGAATTGGTATGTCTAAAATTCAAATAAAATCTCTTCAAAGTTACTATTATATATTTGCATTTTTTGAATATATACAGGAATAGAAAAGAATATGCATACAGGCATAGATATAAAATATGATTATATGTTACTGGCTTCCAAAATACTTTCCAGGCTTTAAAAACATTTCTTAGATTACAAAGACCAAGGCAAAAAATAGTGTCATTATTATATATCAATTTATTAAACTTGCCAAGATTACATAAAACCATCTCTGAAGAAACTACATTAGGGTTTTAAAACACTGGTGTTTATTAGCACATTCCAAGAGAAATTTACTCATTAAATTTTGCATTAAAAATAAAAACTTAAATTAAATTGGCAAAATAAATATATGTTTCAAATTACTTATAGTTATATATTTATATTCATTACATTTAATATATTCAATATATTTATATTCAAAGCTATTTTTATTAATATAGAATTTTAAAAATATGAAATATTCTTTATTTTATTATATTGAATATTTGAAATATAGTGTGCATTATTTTGCAACTTCTAAGCATAGTATACTGTCTCATTTTTAATGCTGTTTTCATTTGTATAATTTGTATTTTCATTAATAGCAAAATAACAGCATGTGTTTAAAATTTTACCATTTGAAAGAGATTTAAAGTATATAATTGTTGTTAGATTTGTCAATATTCCATGTTTTACTTGTCTTTTGAGTATAACATGATTTTTCTATAAAAATGGATTTTATCTCTGATATTTAATAAAAGATGGATTTTGAATAATGCACCTCTTCTCTGTTTGAAGTACAAAGCAGTTCACACCTACACTGCTGTCTGTTATTAAATATAATTATTACTTCCATTACCTAGTGCCTGAGTCATTTTTTGTGTCACTGTTGACTAAGAGCTAAGAATACTGTTTTCATTACAATGTTGTTAGACTTATTTAGATTGCTTATCAGCCTGATTATTTTAGACTATATTCCATATTTAATTTGTACTGTAAATGTCTCTTTCTTATTACTTTTATAATGATATTTACCAAGGATGAAGTTCATTGCTAATATTTGCTAAATTCTACATTTCAATTTTCATACTATCTTTGTTTTCAAATAGATTAATACGCTCAGTTATATATGAAATATTGCATAACTAGTGTTTGAATATATTTTGTGCTATCTCATAAATTTCTATCACCAGAGGAGAATAATATTTTGGCAATATTTGAATGAAATATGAGAAATGCAAGGTAGTTCGATCACAAATATCTATATATAATCATCGATTAGAAAATTATGTTTAATACATGGTAATTTTATTTTATAGTATTGAGAAAGAAGTCCCTGCCATCTTCAAAATATGTTTTTGTTATCTGTGGTGGGCACTTTGAATGCTATGTTAATTAGATAGTGCTTTGGAAATAAAACAGTATTTATCATAAAATCAGGCAACTTCATTGATGTTATTGTGAATGGCAGAGGAAGGCGTATTTTAGGCAAAATAAGTTCAGAAGAAATAGACAAATATTAGAGAAACTTCAGTCATATGCAGAGTATTAAGAATAAAAATTAACAGAAATATAAAACTAGTCCAAAGCTTTGAGTTTGGGTTTAGAACTGATATTGCCATATGTAAACATAGCGGGGGGAGGGGGCAAATTGTGGCGTACTTTCATAGGTTATGATGTATGGGGTTTTTCACTTTGGTAGTGGTCATTGATATGGAAATAGGTCTAATAGCACTCCTGAAGCAAGAAATAGTGGTAAACTAATTTTACCTTAATAAAACAAAATTTTTATTCAAAAACAAGATACATAGTCACTACTTGCTTTTTTCATATTTTCCTTTTTTTAATTTTTTAACCACACCAGTGACACTCAGGACTTACTCCTGGTATAACACTAAAGGATCCATTCTCTACTAGTAGTGCACAGAGAAGAAGGGATACATAGGGGTCCAGGTCGAGGCCACATGTAAGGTAATTTTTCTACCAGTTACTAACACTCTTAGTACCAGTACTATCACTTATGCCACTTCTAGTCTTCATTCCTCCTATCCATATTAATTGTTAATATGTGATTTGTAATATGTGTTTTTCATTATTCAAATGTGTATTTCCCTTTCTCCCCTGTCTTGTTTCTCCTTATGCCACAGGAGGGTGAGACAACTCAAATATATGGGCTTCTTATATGGCTTGCTTCTCTAATTTATATTGTTTAACATTATACACTGTATTTACATTCGCAAAGCAGTGCAAATCTTTTTTAACTTTTACAGCTGGGTACTAGTAGTTCATTGTATGTATACATATTTTTTATCAATTTTTCTTTCATAGGATATTTGGTTGTTGCCATACCTTGATTATTGCATTAAGCATTTCAATATATTTTCATAGACACACACCAGATAAGGGGCCAGATTGAAAGCACAGTGGTAGGGTGTTTGCCTTTGCAACTGCCGCTTCTGACCCAGGACATACCTCTGTTTAATCCCAGCATCCTATATGGTCCGCAAAAATCAGGGAGCATAACGCCTGAGCAGCACTTTATTTGTGGCCAAAAAACCAAAACAAAACAAAACAAAAAACCACCAGATAAAAGTTATGTAATATTGTATTGTATAGTGATTCTTAAAACTATATCTCAAAGCTCAGAAAAAAAAACTATGAATTTAAAAATAATTTATGGGGGGGACCAGAGCAATAGCACCAGTGGTAGGGGCATTTGCCTTGCATGTGCTGAACCAGGAGGGACCTGGGTTAGGTCCCCAAGTGACCCATATGTTCCCCTAAGCCAGGAGCGATTTCTTGCGCATAGCCAGGATTAACCCCTGGGCGTCACCGGGTGTGGCCCAAAAAACAAAACAAATAAACAAAAAATAGAATAAAAAATAAAAATAATTTATGATAAAGTATTATTGTTGCTTTCTACAGGGACTCTCAGGGGCTCTAAAATATTATATGAAATAGAAGGGTGCAAGGAGGCTAACACAAAATTTAAACTTACATCATACAAATAACCCACATTTTTGATAGGGAAAATAAACCTCTGGAAGTGGCACATGCATCACAAGACACTTATTGTATTGTGATGTTCTCTTTCCTATTTGCATTCTTATTCCCATATTTATTAACTGATGCATTGTGATGAACTTAGAATTTCTGATTTCCAATTAAAGAATGTATGGCCCAAGCTGTTAGCAGAGACTTAATAATTTGTACTGTAAGTATTTCATTCAGCTGCTGAATTATTACAGGGAATAAAACACTCAATACTCAAATCAAGAATGTAAAATCCCTTTCAGCCCCCTAGAAGGTAACCCTTATTGATCAAATTTGTCACCATCCTTCTTCTAAATTGACTGAAAGTCTTATTGGTTTTGCATCACATTACAGGGGACCATTCATCCAAACTTATTTCCCCATAAGTTTTCATAGATCTTAATTCATTTCTATTAAAATGAAATATCCATGGTATCTGTTTTCAGATGGTAGGGACCAGTTTTAATATATATGCTGTATGAGAATATCTTTTGCTATCGTACTCACAAAAAGTATTAAGTGTTATTAATTTAAACATAATTGCATTAATTTAATTTAATTGCATTAGGAATCATTTTGAACTAGACAAATTTTTCTGTCATTGTTTTGACTCATGATCCTATATCCATTATTCTGCTAATGCTGAAATATAGGGCATCTTGTGTAGAAAAATAGAAGATATTCTAAAAAGAATCGAAAGTGCTGTTACATAAGATTTTCAAGCACTTAGATTTACTGACTCTTGTTTGATGTTTAGTTCGGACTCCCTTTTACTCACCATAAATGCCTTTCAAAAATATAAAAGAGCTCATATATTCTCCTTCAATTAATTGTGTGTATACATAATTTGAACACGTATAAAATGCTTTTTAAGTAAATGGTTATTTCAATTGTGCTCTAAAACTTTTTCTTTAACCTATCTAAAACCATAGATGCAATGACTATACTAATTTTTTTATAGTGTCACCAAAAATAAAAAAGAAAAGATGAGGGCACTGATCCTTGGTTCTTTGTCTTTGTCAGAGAAAGAATTTGAGGACATGACTATATAAATAATAATACAGAAAATAGCTGGGAATTGAATAATGCAAATCTTATTTTTTTACATTGATGTTTCGAAGATACTTTCTTTTTATAACAGTATCACCCCAAACCCCCAGCTTTTCCCTCCACTTATCAGTTTGCCTGGTGTCTGATAGATATGTCTCAGTGTGTGTTTCCTTCTATAGATATTTTGGATTTTATCTGAGGCATATTATATATGCTGTAGGTAAAAAAATTATATAATATTTGTATATTTCTGTAGTTCTGAAATGAATCAAATGAAGCTTCTTAAAAATAAAGCCTGAGTTTTTACTCAAAAGTAGAGAACATGATTTTCATCTACGAAATCCAGGTAGCTTTACATAGCATTCCCATAAATAAAATTTATATTGGTGAGAGTTTATGCAACTATTAAATAGATATAATTCACTGAGGAAAATGTCTATTATTAAATAATTTTATGAAGTCAAATTTATATTATTAATACTAAAGTAATCAATGAATCTATTTTATAAGTATTTAATACTTATAAAATTAATGTATTCAAATATCCTTGAAACTGACAAGGATGTACTTTAAAATATTTTTCTTTATTTATAAATAAACTGCTTCCTCTCTAAAGCCAAATGTGGTTCAGATTTGTAAGAAAAAGCGCTGTCAAGTCTCTGGGAGAAAGGAATAGGCAAAAGATGCCATGTTCAGAAGGACTGTTCATGATCTTCATTCAATGTTCTATTCATGTCAGAAGAAATCATTAAAACTGTTGTAATTAACTGATTTGAAAGAAGCTACTTTAGTATATATTCTGAATTTTTTCCTTTTTTAATATTTCATGAAATTTATAAATAATATAAGATCTAAGATCAGCAATTTAAAAGTAATTTTATTTAAAAAGTATTGTCATAACCTTTAATATTCATTCATTTACTCACACTAATAATATTGACTTGTTTACTAACTTTCGTATTATTTTCTCTTATTTTGGTTTCAGAATAAACAGCTACGTTTTTAAGAGAAGAGTTATCTCCAGTAGTATTTGGAAGTCCCAGGACTCTAAACCAAACACCTAAAACTCCTGGTTGTTATTGTATACCAGGGGTCTCAAACTCAATTTACCTGGAGGCCGCAAGAGGCAAAGTCAGGGTGAGGCAGGGCCACATAAGGGATTTCAAAAAAAAAAAAAAAAAAAAAGTCCTCAAACGTCATTATTAACAGTTTTAATTAGTTCTTCTGAACATGAATAGAACATTGAGTGAAGATCATGAACAGCTCTTCTGAACATGGCATCTTTTGCCTATTCCTTGCTCCCAGAGACTTGACAGCCCTTCTTCTCACAAATCTGAACCACATTTGGCTTTAGAGAGGAAGCAGTTGAGACCCTCAGTATGCTTGAAGATGATCATCATTAAGTCTAGACCTGTACTTTGACTTATTGAATTTCAATGTGGAGAATAACTTTTCACACAAATATGTGCTCCCAAAAAGGCACATGGTGTGCTTGAACATTTGGGAAAGCTCAGGGAAGCTGGGGGGCAATTCTCTCAAAAATTGCCCATGCATGTCTGCTTTTCCACTAATCTCTCTGAACTTGGCTTTGAGATTAGAGTTGCATTGCAGGTCAATGAGCTCCATTTGAAACACAAGAGGGGCATCTTGCACATCAAAGGAAAAGGGGTCCACAAAAATTTGGAAAGTGGCTCTGTGCTTTTTGAAGTCTGCAAATCTGTGATCAAATTCCTTCTCTAGCTTAAAAATAGCATCAACATATTTCTCACCACTGAATGGCATGCCTGCATCTACAAGTTTCTTGCATGCTGGGAAATGGCAAAGGTTTGTCTGAGAGAGCTGGGATTTCCGTAACACAAGTTTTGTGGAGAATGGTCTCAAGTTGTCATAGGCAGCACTGATAAGCTGCCCCAGGCCTTGTAACATCTTGTTTAGTACATTCAGCTTATGTGTGACGTCAACAATAAAAGCTAAGTCCATGAGCCATTTGTGATCACTCAACTCAGAAACAGCATTCCCATCCTTCTCTATGAAGGCTTTCACTTCTCTCAACTCAAAACAATCTTTTCAGGACATTTTCCTTGCTTAGCCAATGTACCTCAGTGAAATAGAGCACATCTCCATATTCTGACTCCATTTCCTCTAAAAAAAAAAAAAGCACCGAACCTCCTTTGCTTTAAGCCCCTGGATCTGATTTGGTTGATGCATTTCACAACAACAGACATCACATTGTCACATGGCAGGCATTTACTGCAAAGGGCCTGCTGATGGATAATGCAGTGAAAAGCAATGACATTCTCTACACCCTCTTCTTCAAGTTTTTTTTGTACAAGAGCCACCAGTCCATTTTTCCTCCCCATCATCAATGGCGCTCCATTGGTTATTATTTCAACAAACCTCTTACATGGCAAACCTGCATTCTCAATGGCATTACACAGATGCCAAAATATCTCATTAGCAGTGGTTTGACCATGCATTAGAATTATTGTGAGCAGCTCCTCTGTCAATTCAAAATTGCAATCAACACCACAAACATAAATTGTGAGCTGCGCAGTGTCTGTTATATCTGTGCCCTCGTCAAGAACTGTTCGGGGCATGTGAATGTTTAATGCGATTTTTTTTTACTAATGTGATTTTTATTGTGATTATTCGGTAAGCGAATAATCATGAATACTGTGATAAAATCGTATGGAGAGCTGCAAATGGCCCGCGGGCCATGAGTTTGAGACCCCTGTTGTACAGCTGGCAATAACCAGAGCAAGAACCCTCATAGGCAGGGATGTTCAGGCTCTATATTTTAAGGGATTTACGAGGACCAGTCATCTAGTGCTTGGAATCTATCTCCATGACTACACTTAAGGTGCTTAGGAGCTTCCAGAGCAAGCAATACCAAGCTAAGGAATGACCCCATTAGAGAGATATATCTTAATCCTGTACTATATCTTTCCATTTTGCAGTTACAATTTTAATTGCCACTGAACCAAATCAGTCTTCCTATCACAAAAATAAATGGCCTTATGATCAGTGGTCCTCATTTTCTAGAAATCTGATTAACTAAGCATATCACAATAAAGATTAATATTTTTGATTTTGTAGACTAATTTCTAATACACATTTTTTGTGTTTTACATGTTCTCAGTTTGTTTTGAACACATTCCAATAATAATTTTGGCCACTTTAGTATATTTAAATGCAATTTTCAATGTCAACTATGACCTAATATATGACAATAATATAGTTTTCAAGGTCAAATTTTACTCTTTATATTGCTATCTATATATGAAAAATTATTTCTTTACTTTTTCTAATTATGAGTCTTGGATTATTGTTGTTACACTCTATCCTCTAGGCAGACTACAAAACTATTTTATTATTTTATTTCCTTGTTTCTCAATTGTCTCTATAGAGTTAAATTTGCTTATATGCTTATTTATATAGTTAAATATGCTTACTTATTTTATTTATTTATTTTGTTAGAGGGCCACATTCAGCAGTGCTTAGGTCTTATTACTGGCTCTACTTTCAGTGATCACTCCTGCCAGTGCTTGTGGAACTATATGGAGTGCTGGGAATTGAACATCCTACCTGGGATACTATTCTTCCATCCCATAATACTGCTAATATAAACAGTGAAGTATTTGGAAACTAAAAAAACAGAATCTATCAGTTCTGAGTATATGAAATTAACTGGAGATATTATCTTAGATAGATAATCTAAAATGTATTTTAGAAAGACATATGTGGAATAATCTCACTCTTATAAGACTTAAAGAAAACACAACGGAATAGACAGCATCAAACAATGACAAATCCTTCATTTTTTTTTTTTTTGCAAAAGCCAGTCACAAAACTAATACCAATAGTTTGGAAAGAAAAGAGGAACAAATATCAAGTACAGATGAGAAGGACAGTGGTAGAATATCTTAGTTATTGTATTGGGTTGAGTGCAATATAGCATCACAGTAACATATAGCAACATTTTTATATCTAAACCGTAAGTAAAATATAGTAAATGAAATAATAAATAACACTGTAAATTAGAAAGTTTCAAAAAATCTGATAAAATCAATAAAAAATAAAGCTATCTAAAATACTTTATGTGATCTGAGTGCAGAAAAACAATAGTATCTTAATAGAACATACTTGTTATAATAATTTTTGGTTTAAAATTAGCATGATAGTCAAAGTCATCAAATTATCATTTGAAGACACGGGAATCAATGAAACAACTACAAACATCAATTTCTCTACCATTTGAAAACCATAGCCTTGACTTTGCTTCTATTATATTTCACTTAAAATTCCTATATAATAATACAGTGATTATACAAAGTAGGCATTTATGGAAATCATGATATCCCAGTTGATATTTTTCTAATTGAAATGAGAAGCATTATGATGCCATATTACATATATTTGAAACCATAAATATAAAAATAGCCAGGATGCCAATTTTCCTATTCCTTTAATATCAGTCTAACAATGTGACAACACTTTATCAATTTTTAATCTAAACAATGTCCAAGATAAAACTCAGGACTGTAAATACTCAGGAGCTGAATTGTTTTTCTTGTGGATCTAAGCTTGGTACTCTCCATGGTGATCTCAAATTATTGAACCTCCCTGTTGGAAACCCTTATGAAGTGTCTTGCCCTTGAGCCTGGGTTTATCCTCCTGATGCTTTTTAGTCACTCTGAAGGCATGCAGCAAGTGATGGGATGTGATTTCTGAGATTTAGGCTACAAAATAAAGTAACTTCTCTCTTGTTTTATTGTCTTTCACTATGTCCTCAGGTGGAAGCCGACTGACAGGTTGTGAGCAGGTTGTGATGAAGTGCACATGGCTAGGGACTGATGCTGCTGCTCAATACCCAGTGAGAATCTGAGCTCTGCAAACAGCTCTGCTTTGAAGTGCAAGTTCCACTAACATCTGCTCCCCTGTGGCTTCAGTTTTGTTATAAACCTGGAAACAGATCTAACCTGTGCTCAGGTGACTGCCCCAGAAAAGCTGAGAAAATCAGTGCCTGTTGTTTCAAGCACTGTTTTGAAGAAATATTCTGTTTTACAGCACTGTAATACCTATTATAAATCTCAAAAGAAGTGATATCTCTATGTGTTTTTCACTATTTTAAAAATTAATGTGAATTAAACATTGAAGACTATAGTATTTTTAAGTTATAACAATGACATAATATTTATGTATTGTAAAATGATTATAATCATAAAACTAATTAACATTGATCAGCCTATGCAGCTAACTATTTTCTTTTTTTCTTGTGAAGAGCTTTTGAAATCCATTATCTCAGCAGTTTTAAATAAGCTTAGTGTACTATTAATAAGTTGTATATACATTATACCAATATGTTATTAAGATAAAATGAAGGAATATTGTTGATACTAAAAGAAAAGAGAAAGATTTGTTATTTAGATTTGAAATGAGGAATAAAACCAAATTTTATACATCTGGCAACAATATTTTCTAAAACATTAAATGTATACATGACATTTAAAGGGTTGATTAACGTATTTATTAAAACATTAATAGACTAGCACATTTTTAAAATAATGCATTTTCATGATATTAAGAAAAAAATTCTTAGAATGGGATTATAGTACATTTATAATAACAATAGTTTTCTTTGTCGTGGGACTGGTTTTAATCCCTAATATAGTTTGGGATTATGTGTTTTATTTATTACATGCATAAAATGGGGTGTTTTGAGAAAGCATGAAAGTACAAAATAGAAACAGATATGGTTTTTAAAGTAACTATTTACAGGTCAACATTATTTTTTAGGTACAGTTTCAAATTATATTCCTTGCCGTTTTTTGTTCAAAAATTAAGTAATAAAGGCCAACAGATATAGTTCTGCAAGTAAGGTGCTTGTTTTACATGCATTGACCTGGGTTCTGTCCCTGATACCCAATCTGGTTCCCTGAACCCTGGTAGCATGACCAAGGCACAGGTCTAGAAATAAACCCTGAAGCAACTGTATTTTAATGTTTATTTTTTGTTCAAATTAATAAGCATCTTCTAAGAGTGACAATTTAGTATATATTGTGCATACATTTTACAAGCACACTTTAGTAGTCTTGAGTGAAACAAGCAAGTGTTTTAATATTACAGAATCCATAGCTAAAACAGTATAATTTGTGATTTCCCTTTTTAGTGTAAATATATAATTTTTATTAGAAGTAATTCTCCAGAATGCCAGTAGAAGTGTACATTTAAAATATATATATATATATATATATATATATCCTTGAAAAATAAACTTTTCTACTAAATATTGTGTGGCACTTTTAAAAACTTTTTGATGTAAATACTCATGAAAGTAAATACAGGTTTGAATAATTTTATTTATATCTGTAAATATAAAGTGTGCATTTTTGAATATCAGAGAAAAATTAGAATGAAATGACATTTGGTTGCTAAGAAGGGAATGTTTTCCCTGAGAACTGAGCCACATTTTTTGGACCTAAAATATATGTAACAGAGATCTTGGTAAATGTCTGATGAGAACACAATATCTCATTTTTATGAAAGTTTCTAAGTCTGAGTCAAATGTGAGTGAAATAATAAAATATAAGTAATATGCCTTAACAATAGTGTCCGATGACTCAGATGCCAGCAGTAAAAGTGGCTGCTTCAAGAGTATCTATTTGGAAGAATTAAAATGCAGTTACTCTGATTACTTTCTTTATACTCATGAGATTTTAGTTTGATAACAGAAATAATATACATCATCTATTCACACAGCTGAGTCATTTTTAAAAATTTTCCCTATCTTTGTACTGTTACTTTTTTAATGATTCTTGGAGATGGGGATTAACTTTGGGGGTGCCTGGGTATTTCCAGATCAAGTGCCAGTGAAAACCTTAGCAATCTCTTGTAATTTACAGCCAGCTTTGCTTGCATGTATTCTTTTTCTACAGCTCGTCCTAATCATAACCCAATATAATGGATGACAACATATTAAGCTCATAATATCAGAGTTCTTATCAAGCATAATCTCTTGTAAGCACTGTCTTTTATTGAGGTGACCTATTATATATTTCTCTGCAGTCCAATTATTTCTTATAAAGGAGTGATAAAGTAAATACATGTGTCAGTTTTTTTCTTTCCAATAGCAGTTTTTTAAATAAATAGAAACTCAGATTTTCTTATTATTCTAACAAAACAGACATTATATGTTCATTTCTTTAAAATATGAACTCTGGTTACAAAACTTTACATTGTCCTATAAATAATTATCTAAGAACTATGAAACAGTAAACTTCTTTGGAATTTCTATTTAATCATTTTTTTCTTCCCACAATTCTCAGTGTGTTCAGAGCTTACTCCTGATGCTCAAGGATTATTCTTGCTGGGTTGGGGATCATATGAAGATCCAGGGATTGAACTCATATTTACTTCATTCAACCAATGTACTATCTGCCGGCTGCCATTTAATCATTTTTAGCTGATACTCTTGAGCAATATAAGATTTCAGTTTCAGTATTTATAAGTAAATACTCCCTTAGAAACTATCATAATCAATGAAATATATGATGCTTAAAAGAAAGATTTCAGTTTCAATTTGTTCATTTGCAATTTTTAAATAAACACTATATTTAGAAGATATACAAATGTGTTGAAAATTCTATAGAGGAAAATCTATGTATTAATCTACTAACATTAATCTACTAATTGATTAGATCTCAGAATACATTAATAAGTATAGTTTAAATATATGGTGACAACTCATGTGAATTCTCTCTCTGTTAGAACATATTATTGTGACATATAGAGTGGCACTCAGGGGCTACTCCTGGCTCTTCATTTAGAAAGTACACCTGTTAAGATTGGGGGACCATATAGGATGCTGGCAATCGAACCCACATTGGTTGTTGCAAGGTAAACTCCCTAATCACTTTGCTATATCTCTGGCATTTTAGTGTACATTTTTATCAATAGAACTAACTTTATTTTGTTATCTACAACAGTAATATAGATGCATTCTCTCTTAAAATATGTTTTGTTTGGGGTCATAAATAATTATATGATAAAAGTAAAGGATATAGGACAGATTACAATTTCTAAATTAATATCAATACAATTGATCAGGATTTTAGGAAAAAATTCCCAAGAGAACAAAAGAGAGCATCAGCTTATCATAAAAATTGGAAGAGAAACACTGGTACAGAGGTTAAGTGGAAATTATGCAGCTGAAATATAAAAGCAACATGCACAATGTATTTGAATATGAAGGATTGTCATTGAAATTCAGAGTTCCAATAATAATATGATCAGTGAACTCATTATATTATGCAA
Source organism: Suncus etruscus (assembly GCF_024139225.1). Taxonomy (NCBI): domain Eukaryota; kingdom Metazoa; phylum Chordata; class Mammalia; order Eulipotyphla; family Soricidae; genus Suncus; species Suncus etruscus. The sequence continues at coordinate 39,086,021 of NC_064863.1, read as the reverse complement.
ATTATAGCATGATGAATAAAGAGATCATCTAAAGCTAGTATATTTTAAAATGGTAGTCTTTGGAAGATTATATGCAATAACATCATAAATGCATAAAATTATCTGAGCTTCATATCTTTGCAATTCAGAGCTGTAATGAAAAGTTTTATGTGCCCTTTCTAATCTATTTTTCACCTTTCTCCTTTCTGTTGTGTTCTCTGAGAGCATCCGATTTTGGGGGCTGAATAATTAGGCTCCCATGCTCTTTTAATTAGAACTCTTTTTAGTTGGGTTGAGCAATAGAGTTTGGCATGTTATCAGATAAGGAGAATATAAGGTCAGGACATATTTTTATCCCAGCTTTTTTCTGCTTCCTGTGGATTGGTAGTTCTGCCTTTTCTTGACCTCAACCCTCAGTCTCTATTAAATTGACATATTGGATCCTTGAATTTAATGCATCAAAATCTATTTAATAATAAAAAAATTATCATATAATATCTTGATATATAAACCTAAAACACTGTCTTAATAACTAAAGGAAACAATTAAATAATGTCATAAAAGGGAATGGCAATTCATATTACTATTTGAGCAAATTAATGAGTGGAATACATCAACACAGTGAAAAGATAAGAGCTTATGAATTGAACAGTTATGTGAATCTTTATGAATTGTCATTTTCATTGAATGTAAATTATGCATATATCAAGTTATTTTTTCTTCTTAAATATTTATATTATAAAATTTTTATAGTTTGTATATAAAATATTTAATAGGATTTAAGAATTTATGAATATAAGAAGCTATAAGCATTGTGTTGGTACTTAAAGATCCCCTATACCTGAAGCTTCTCTAATATTTATGTAAAATAATTTTAAATAACATGCATGTTTTACATTTCTCTTTGAACTTCTCTGAATTCTATCTTGCAGAAATTATTCTTTTTATAATATATTTATTTAAACATCTTGATTACAAATATGATTGTAATTAGGTTTCAGTCATGTAAAGAACACCCCCTTCACCAGTGCAACATTCCCACCACCAATGTCCCAAATCTCCCTCCATCCCAACCCACCCCTACCTGTACTCTAGAGGACTTTCCAGTTACCTCATACATTCACCTGGTTATGATAGTTCTCAGTGTAGTTATGTCTATAAATGCACTCACAACTCTTTCTGGTAAGCTTCGTGAAGTGAGCTGGAAGTTCCAGCCCTCCTCTCATTGTCTCAGGATTGTTGCAAAAATGACTTTTATTTTTCTTAAAACCCATAGATGAGTGAAACTGGTCTGTGTCTATCTCTCTCCCTTTGACTTATTTCACTCAGCATAATAGATTCCATGTACATCCGAGTATGCGAAAATTTCATGACCTCATCTCTCCTGATGGCTGCATAATATTCCATTGTGTAAATGTACCACAGTTTCTTTAGCCATTCATCTGTTGAAGGGAATATTGGCTGTATCCAGAGGCTAGCTATTGTGAATAATGCTGTAATAAATATATGAGAGAGGACGGGGTTTTTGTATTGTAATCTTGTGTTCCTAGGAGTGGAGTATCTTTAGGAGTTGAATAGCTGGGTCAAAAGGGAGCTCAATTTCCAGTGTTTGGAGGACTCTTCATATCGCTTTCCATAAAGGTTGGACTAGACAGCATTCCCACCAGCAGTGGATAAGAGTTCCTTTCTCTCCACATCCCTGCCAGCACTGAATGTTCTCGTTCTTTGTGATGTGTGCCAATCTCTGTGGTGTAGATGGTATCTCATCATTGTTTTGATATGCATTTCTCTGATGATTAGTGATGAGGAGCATTTTTTCATGTGCCTTTTGGCCATTTGTATTTGGCCCAACTGTGAGTGCTACCTATAAATGTCTGTCTACTGTCCTCTTGCATGAAACTCTTGGGAGTGGGGCAAAAGAGCTCCAGAAACTTGCTCTCCCAGAGGCCATTTCCAGGGTGGGACTTCGCTACGCAGCCATGCGCTCTTTCTAAGAAAAGAACACCATCGCAACAAGAAGTAAAAATCACACTAAGAACTGTGCTATATCATAGAAGCAAGCATTTCTCTCTGGAGTGTCTTCTCTGTTGCATGCTCGGGCCTAAGATTTATTCCAGTGTGAGGCTTCATCCACGGAGGAATCCCCTCCCTCAGAGGCAAGTCAGCCCATCCAGAAAGGGCAGAGCCAGAGGAGTGTGCTGCCTACATCATATAGCCAATGAATACCACCACAACACGTAGAAAAACCCACAATACAAGTGTGACAATGGGGAAACAATGCAGGCCAGCATCAGACATAGAGAATGAAGATGACAATTCTGATGACCAGATATGACCAAACAACTAATCAATCTCTCAGATAAGGACTTTAGACTAGCAATATGGAAGATGATCAAAGAACTCAAAGAAACCATGGATAGAGTTGAACAGAACACTAATAAGAACCAAGAAAATATGAAGACAGAAATTTCAAAACTCAACACTGAAATAACATGTCAACTAACAGGCCTGAAAAAGTCAGTAAACAAAGTGAATGACAAAATGGATAAGCTCTGGGACAGGGTATCAGAAGCTGAGAAAAAACTTGGTGCTGTGGAAGATGAGATACATAACAATTCCATACAACAGGAGAGATTGGAAAAAAAATTAAAGCAAATGAGCAGACAATGGAAAAATTAGTCAAAGAATGGGAACAGATGAAAATAGAAGTCTATGATAAGATCAACAGAAACAACTTAAGAATCATTGGAGTCCCAAAGACCCAGGAAGAAAATTCCCAGGAAGAATCAATGGTCAAGAACATCATTAAAGAGAAACTTCCAGAGCTAAAGAATATAGGTGTTCAAATCCTGCATACTCAAAGAGTACCAACCAAAAGAGACCCCAGAAAAAACACCCCAAGACACATCCTAGTCACAATGACAAATCCCACAGATAGAGACAGAATTCTGAAAACAGCAAGATCAAAAGGGGAAATCACGTTCAAGCAAGCTTCCCTGAGATTTACAGCAGACCTGTCACCAGAAACACTCAATGCCAGAAAGCAGTGATGGGATATTGTGACAAGACTGAATGAAATGAATACTATACCCAGAAAAACTCACTTTCCGGTTTGATGGGAGAATACATGGTTTCACAGACAAAAAGCAGCTCAGAAACTTTACAGACACAAAACCAGTCTTAAGAGAAAAACTGAAAGACCTAATTTAAGACAAGACCAACCAAAAGACACACCAAATTTCGATATAAAGATGGCATTAAATCCCAGGACAATTCTTTCAACATCATTGGACTAAATGCACCAGTCAAGAGACACAGAGTGGCTAAATGTATCAAAAAACTCAATCCAACCTTCTGCTGCATACAAGAAATGCACTTGAATAGTCAGAAAAAACATAGACTCAAAATAAAAGGCTGGAGAAAAATTATCCAAGCAAACAACACCCATAAAAAGCTGGAGTGGCCATACTAATATCAGGTAATGCAAACTTTATACTCAGGAAGTTTGTAAGGGACAAAGATGGATATTTTATATTAGTCAAGGGGTATGTAGAGCAGGAAGAAATAACTCTCCTAAACATATAGGCACCAAATGAGGGGCCAGCAAAATATTTAATACAACTGTTGACAAATCTGAAAAATAATATCACTAACAACACAATAATTGTGGGGGACCTTAACACGGCTTTCTCAACACTGGATAGGTCAACCAGACTGAAACCCAACAAGAATATACTAGACTTGAGAAGAGAAATGGAAGAAAGAGGCCTAGTGGATATATATAGGACACTCCATCCCCAGAAACCTGGTTACACATTCTTCTCCAATGTACATGGGACATTCTCCAGGATAGACTACATGATGGCATATAAAACATACCTCCATAATATCAAGAGGATAGAAATTTTGCAGACTACCTTTGCTGACCACAAGGCTCTGAAATTATTTGTGAATTCCAAAGGGACTCAGAAAAAAAACCTTAACACCTGGAAGTTAAACAGCCTCATACTCAATAACCAGTGGGTCCTAGATGAAATCAAGGAGGAAATTAAAAGGTTCCTGGAGACAAATGACAATAAAGACACAAACTATCAGAACTTATGGGACACAGCAAAAGCAGTACTGAGAGGAAAATTTATAGCTTTGCAAGCACACATCAGGAAGAAAGAAGGAGCTTACCTGAGTAGCTTAATGACACAGCTAATGGAACTAGAAGTGCTCAACAAAAGGACCTAAAAATAGGAAGACAGAAGGAAATAACAAAGCTGAGAGCAGAAATCAACAAAGTGGAAACCCAAAAAGAAATCTAAAAGATCAAAGAAAACAGAAGTTGGTTCTTTGAAAAAATAAAGAAGATTGATAGACCACTAGCAAAACTAACAAAGAAAGAGAGAGAGAAACTTGATAACTCATATTAGGAATGAAAAAAGAGAGATCACTACTGATATGACAGAGATTCAAAGGGTAATCAGAAACTACTTTGAGAAACTGTACGACACTAAAAATGAGAACCTGGAAGAAATGGATAAATTCTTGAACTCTTATAATCTTCCACGGTTGAAGGAAGAGGATGTAGCATATCTAAACACCCCATCACCATTGATGAAACTAAAACAGTAATCAAAGGTCTGCCCAAAAACAAAAGCCCAGGCTCAGATGATTCACTAATGAATTCTTTCAAACTTTCCAAGAGGAACTACTACCAATACTGGCAAGACTCTTTCATGAAATTGAACAAACGGAAACACTTCCAAATAGCTTTTATGAAGCCAATATCACCTTGATACCTAAACCAGACAGAGATGCTACAAAAAAAGAATATTCCAGAGCAATATCGCTGATGAATGCAGATGCAAAGATCCTCAACAAAATCCTGGCAAATAGGATTCAATGTCTCATTAAGAAGATCATCCACTACGATCAAGTAGGTTTCATCCCAGGAATGAAAGTATGATTTAACATCCATAAATCTATCAACATCATACACAACATCAATAACAAGAAAAATAAAAACCACATGATCATATCAATAGATGCAGAGAAAGCATTTGATAAGGTCCAACACCCATTCTTGATCAAAACTCTCAGCAAGATGGGAATGGAAGGAACCTTTCTCAATCTAGTTGAAGCCATCTACCACAAGCCAATGGCAAATATTATTCTCAATGGAGAAAAACAAAAATCCTTCCCTCTAAATACTGGAACAAGACAAGGCTGTCCTCTCTCACCACTACTATTCAACATAGCACTGGAAGTACTTGCTATAGCGATTAGGCAAGAAAAAGTATCAAGGGAATCCAGATAGGAAAGGAAGAAGTCAAGCTCTCACTGTTTGCAGATGACATGATACTCTACTTAGAAAACCCTAAAGAGGGGCTGGGCGGTGGCGCTGGAGGTAAGGTGCCTGCCTTGCCTGCGCTAGCCTAGGACGGACTGCGGTTCGATCCCCTGGCATCCCATATGGTCCCCTAAGAAGCCAGGAGCAACTTCTATGCACATAGCCAGGAGTAACACCTGAGCGTCACAGGGTGTGGCACAAAAACCAAAAAAAAAAAAAAAAAAAAAAAAAAAGAAAACCCTAAAGACTCTACCAAAAAGCTTCTAGAAACAATAGACTCATATAGCAAGGTGACAGGCTACAAAATTAACACACAAAAATCAATGGCCTTTCTATAAACCAATAGTAATATGGAAGAAATGCACATTAAGAAAACAACCCCATTCACAATAGTGCCACACAAACTCAAATATCTTGGAATCAACTTGACTAAAAATGTGAAAGACCTATACAAAGAAAACTATAAAACTCTGCTCCAAGAAATAAGAGAGAACACGCGAAAATGGAAACGCATACCCTGCTCATGGATTAGCAGGATTAACATTATCAAAATGGCAATACTCCCCAAGGCATTATACAGATTTACTGTTATCCTTCTAAAGATACCCATGACATTCTTCAAAGAAATGGATCAGACACTTTTGAAATTCATTTGGAACAATAAACACACTCGAATAGCTAAAGCAATCATTGAGAAAAAGAATATGGGAGGAATTACTTTCCCCAACTTTAAACTCTACTACAAAGAAATAGTTATCCACTGATAGTTATTCCACTGATCTGAGGGCCTGTCCTTATTCCAATACCATGCTGTTTTGATAACTATTGCTCTGTAGTAAAGTTTAAAGTTGGGGAAAGTAATTCCTCCCATATTCTTTTTCTCAATGATTGCTTTAGCTATTCGAGTGTGTTTATTTTTCCAAGCGAATTTCAAAGGTGCCTGATCCACTTCTTTGAAGAATGTCATGGATATCTTTAGAGGGATCACATTAAATCTGTATAATGCATTGGGGAGTATTGCCATTTTGATGATGTTAATCCTGCCAATCCATGAGCAGGGTATGTGTTTCCATTTCCACCTGTCCTCACTTATTTCTTGGAGCAGAGCTTTATAGTTTTCTTTGTATAGGTCCTTCACATTTTTAGTCAAGTTGATTCCAAGTATCTGAGTTTGTGTGGCACTATTGCAAGTGGGGTTGTTTTCTTAATCTCCATTTCTTCCTTATTACTATTGGTGTATAGAAAGGACATCAATTTTTGTGTGTTAATTTTGTAGCCTGCCTATTGTTACTAGAAGCTTTTTCATAGAGTCTTTAGGGTTTTCTTAGTAGAGTATCATGTCATCTGCAGTGAAAGCTTGATTTCTTTCTTTCTTATCTGGATTCCCTTGACATCTTTTTCTTGCCTAATCATTATAGCGAGTAGTTCCAGTGCTATATTAAATAGGAGTGGTAAGAGAGGGCAGCTTTGTCTTGTGCCAGAATTTAGAGGGAAGGCTTTCAGTTTTCTCCATTGAGGATAATATTTGCCACTGACTTGCAGTAGATGGCCTTAACTATATTGAGAAAGTTTCCTTTCATTCCCATCTTGCTGAGAGTTTTGATCAAGAATGGGTGTTGGACCTTATCAAATGCTTTCTCTTCATCTATTGATATGATCATGTGGTTTTTATTTTTCTTGTTGCTGATGTTGTGTATTATGTTGATAGATTAAGGATATTAAACAAGCCTTGCATTCCTGGGATGAAACCTAATTGATCATAGTGGATGATCTTCTTAATGAGGCATTGAATCCTATTTGCCAGGATTATGTGGAGGATCTTTGCATCTATATTCATAGCGATATTGGTCTGTAATTTTCTTTTTTCGTAGCATCACTGTCTGGTTTAGGTATCAAAGTGATGTTGGCTTCATAAAAGCTATTTGGAAGTGTTTCTGTTTGTTCAATTTTATGAAAGAGACTTGCCAGGATTGGTAGTAGTTCCTCTTGGAAAGTTTGAAAGAATTCATTAGTGAATCCATCTGGGCCTGGGCTTTTGTTTTTGGGCAGACATTTGATTACCGTTTTAATTTCATCAATGATGATGGGGGTGTTTAGATATGCTACATCCTCTTCTTTCAACCGAGGATGATTATAAGAGTCCAAGAATTTATCCATTTCTTCCAGGTTTTCATTTTTAGTGGCGTAGGTTTTTTCAAAGTAGTTTCTGATTACCCTTTGAATCTCAGCCATATCATTAGTGATCTCTCCTGTTTTATTCCTAACATGAGTTATCAAGTTTTGCTCTCTTGCTTTCTTTGTTTGTTTTGCCAGTGGTCTATCAATCTTGTTTATTTTCTCAAAGAACCAACTTCTTCTTTCGTTGATATTTCAGATTGTTTTTTGCATTTCCACTTCGTTGATTTCTGCTCTCAGCTTTGTTATTTCCTTCTGTCTCCCTATTTTTGGGTCCTTTTTTAACACTTTTTTAGTTCTATTAGCTGTGTCATTAAACACAGTTTAATCTTCTTGACCATTAATTCTTCCTGGAAATTTTCTTCCTGGGTCTCTGGGACTCCAATTATTCTTAAGTTGTTTCTGTTGAGCTTATCATAGTCTTCTAGTTTCATCTATTCCCATTCTTTGATAATTTTTTCATTGTCTGTTCATTTGCTTTAAATTTTTTCCAATCTCTCCTGCTGTATGGAATTGTTATGTATCTCATCTTCCACAGCACCAAGTCTATTCTCAGCTTCTGATACTCTGTCCCAGAGCTTATCCATTTTGTCATTCATTTTATTTACTGACTTTTTCAGGCCTGTTATTTGACATGTTATATCAGTTTGGAGTTTTGTGATTTCTGTCTTCATATTTTCTTGGTTCTTATTAGTGTTCTGTTCAACTCGATCCATGGTTTTTTTTTTAGTTCATTGAGCATCTTCCATATTGCTAGTCTAAAGTCCTTATCTGAGAGGTTGATTAGTTGGTTGGTCATTATCTGGTCATCAGAATTGTCATCTTCATTCTCTATGTCTGATGCTGGCCTGTGTTGTTTCCCCATAGTCACACTTGTATTGTGGGTTTCTGTATGTGTTGTGGTGTTATTCATTGGCTAAATCATGCAGGCAGCACACTCCTCTGGCTCTGCCCTTTCTGGTTGGGTCAACTTGCCTCCAAGAGAGCGGAGTCCTCCGTGGATGAATCGTCACACAGGATCAATTTTAGGCCCGAGCACGCAGCAGAGAAGATAGTCCGGAGAGAAATGCTGGGCTTTAGTGATCCAGCACAGCTCTTAGTGTGATTTTTTCTTCTTGTTGCAATGGTGTTCTTTTGTTAGAAAGAGTGCATGGCCGCGTAGCGAAACGAAGTGTCCATGCTCTGCTGAAGCCTCTTTTCGGCCCACTGCAAGAGGTTCATGCAACAGGATAGTAGACAGACACACAAAGGCAGCACTCACAATTTTTTACAGTCGAGCCCTACTGTGCATGCTTAGTTTCATGGATTTTCCCAGCCTGACATCACAAACAGGGGACCTGGCTTCTGCAAAGTACAGCGGGTTTCACGATATGGAGCAGTTCCTTGGTATTCCTGCCCTAGAATTGGCCTCTGGGAGAGCAATTTTTCTGGAGCCTCTTTTTGACCCACTCTCAAGAGGTTCACGCAACAGGATAGTAGACAGATACACACAGGCAGCACTCACAATTTTTCACAGTCGGGCCCCACTGGGCATGCATATTTTCCCGGATTTTCCCAGCCTGATGTCACAAACAGAGGACTTGACTTCTGCAAAATACAGCCGGTTTTCACATTATGGAGCAGTTCCTTGGCATTCCCGCCCTAGAATTGGCCTCTGGGAGAGCGAGTTTTCTGGAGCCTCTTTTCGGCCCTCTCCAAAGAGTTTCACGCAACAGGATAGTAGACAGACACACACAGGCAGCATTCACAATTTTTCACAGTCGGGCCCCACTGGGCAGGCGTAGTAGTTTTCCCCCTTTTCATTTCTAATATGGGTTATCAGGTTTCTCTCTCTGTTAATTTTGCCAATGGTCTATCAATCTTGTTTATTTTTTTAAAGAACCAACTTCTGCTTTCGTTGATCTTTTGGATTGTGTTTTGGGTTTTCACTTCATTGATTTCTGCTTTCAGCTTGGTTATTTGTTTCTTTCTATTTTGGTTCCCTTTGTTGGTCATTTTCTAATTTTGTGAGCTGCATCATTAAGTTATTCAGGTATGCCCCGTCTTCCTTCCTGATGTGTGCTCTCAAAGCTATAAATTTTCCTCTCAGAACTGCTTTTGCTGTGTCCCATAGATTCTGGCAGTTTGTGTTTCATTATCATTTGTTTCCAGGTAAGTTTTGATTTACTCTTTGATTTCATCTCGGACCTACTGGTTATTCAGTAGCCGGCTGCTTAACTTCCAACTGTTAAAGTTTTTCTTCTCTCTCCCTTTGTAGTTCACATCTAATTTCAGAGCCTTGTGGTCAGCAAAGGTAGCCTGCAAGATTTCTATCCTCTTGATTTTATGAAGGTATGTTTTATGTGTCAGCATGTGGTCTATCCTGGAGAATGACCCATGTACATTGGAGAAGAATGTGTATCCAGGTTTTTTGGGTGGATTATCCTATATATGTCTACTAGTTCTTTATCTTTCATTTCTCTTTCAGGGTTAGTATGTTTTTGTTGGGTTTCAGTCTGGTTGATCTATCAAGTGTTGATAGGGCCATTTTGAGATCTCCCACAATTATTGTGTTATTATTGATGTCTTTTTTAGATTTGTCAATAATTGTATTAGATAATTTGCTGGTCTCTCATTGGGTACATTATGTTTAAAAGTCAGATTTTTTTCTTGTTGCACATATCCATTGATTAGTACAAATTGCCCATCTTTGTCCCTTACAACTTTTCTGAATATAAAGTGGTTTCATCAGATATTAATATGCCCCCCCCAGTTTTTTTAAGGGTGTTGTTTGCTTGGATGATTTTCCTCCAGCCTTTGGTTTTGAGTCTATGTTTTTTTTGATTATTCAAGTGTGTTTCTTTTAGGTAGCAGAAGGTTGGATTCATCTTTTTGACCCATTTTGCCACTTTGTGTCTTTTAGTTGGTGAATTTAGTCCATTGACATTGAGGGAGATGATTGTCATAGGATTTAATGTCATCTTTGTAGATAAGTTTGCTGTGTTTGTTTGTCTCTCTTGTCTTAAAGTAGACCTTTCAGTTTTTCCCTTAAGGCTGGTTTTTCATCTGTGAAGTTTCTGAGCTGTTGTTTATCCATGCAGCTATGTACCCTTCCTTCAAACCTGAATGAGAGTTGGGCTGGGTGCAGTATTTTCGGTGAGGCATTCCTTTCATTCAGTTTTGTCACAGTATCCCACCACTGTCTTCTTGCCGTGATAGTTTCTTGTGACATGTATGCTATAAGTACTCCTTTGAATGTAATTTCCCTTTTTGATCTTGCTGCTTTCAGTATTCTATGTCTATCTGTGGAATTTGTCATTGTAAGTAGGATGTGTTTTGGGGTGTTTTTCTTCGGGTTTCTTTTAGCTGGTACTCTTGGGGTATGCAGGATTTGATTGCGCGTAGTCTTTAACTCTGGGAGTATCTCTTTGATGATGTCTTTGACAGTTGATTCTTTCTGGGGATCTCCTATCTGGGCCTCTGGAACTCCAATGGTTCTTATGTTGCTTCTGTTGAGTTTATCAAAGATTTCTATTTTCATCTGTTCACATTCCTTAAGTACTTTTTTCATTTCCTGATCATTTGTATAAAGGTTCTTTTCCAATTTCTTCTGTTGTGTTGAATTCTTTTATATCTCATATTCCAGCACATTGATTCTGTCCTCAGCAGCTGTTAACCTGCTGGAGAGGTTATCCAATAAGTTTTTCAGTTGAGCTACCGTGTTTTTCAGATCTGTTACTTCAGTTTGGAGTTTTCTGATTTCTGTCTATGTGTTCTGTTCAGATAGATCTATGCTTTCTTTGAGTTCTACGAACATCTTCAATATTTCTATTCTAAACTCCTTATCTGAGAGGTTAATCAGATGCTAGGAATTTTTTTGGGTTGTCCGAGCTATCATCTTCATTTTCTGTGCATGGTGTTTGCCTGCAAGGTATCCCCTATTGCCACGCTTGTAGTGTGATTTTGTGTGTGTGTGTGTGTGTGTGTGTGTGTGTGTGTGTGTGTGTGTTGTGGTGTGGTTCATTGGTTAGAAAGAGTTCATGGCCGCAAAGCATGCAGCCTCTAGATGACAGCTTTTTTGGGGCTGAGCTTCCTAAACCTCTGAGGAGAGCTTCAAGTATTCAAGAAAGACAGACAAGCAAAGCAAATTGTTCCCTTCAAGTCCTCAGGGTCATCCAAGGCACAGCAAGAGGGCAGAGCCAGCTCTGCACTCTCTGTAGCAGACTGGATCACCTGCAGGAATGCTGATGAAATCCAATCTCAGGCTGCTGGAAACACCATGGCCCAAGATGGCTTCTGAGCCCTTCTGAAACCCAGCAGAAACCAGCAGAAATCAGTGTGTGTACATCTTGACCCACCTCTGAAGCAACGCAGAAATTGTTCTTAATTGTTTTGTTGCATATTCACTTTCTTGTTGTACCCAGAAACTAAGTTGCTTTAAATTATGTTTCCTTGTTTTAAAGATAAAAGTAATTCACTATTGAATTTTAGAAGCTCTATTTGTCAACAACTAGTATGACATTTTTATATAAAAATGAATTGTTAAAAATCATTCTTAGATTTAAAATATAATCTGTTTAAGATTCCACTCCTGCTTAAAAGTCAAGCACAATATACTCTGTGTGCCTAACTCATAAAAAAAAGTTTTAATTTTCTACCATGGACTGTTTGTCTCAAAAGAGAGGTGAATTACTGAAGAGAAGGGTCCACTCTGATAATGATAGTTGTAACTAAACAGTCTGGACAAGAACTCTGGTGACAGGGAATAAAGTGATATATATATATATAGTACTCTTTCATTAGTAATCGACCAAAACGAGAGAGAGAGAGAGAGAGAGAGAGAGAGAGAGAAGGGAGGAGAGAGACTGAGAGACAGAGAAAGAGAGAGAGAGAATGGGTGGGCAGGTGATGGTTGTGGGAGGGAAACCAGGGACACTGGTGGTGGAAAATCACACTACTGGTGAAAGATAGTGTACATTCTATAACTGAAACTCATTCATAAATAAGTTTGTATCCACAGTGCTTATATAAGTTAAATAGTAAAAAAGAGAGGCTGGAGAGGTGGCGCTAGTGGTAAGGCTTCTGTCTTGCACACACTAACCTACGATAGACAGTGGTTTGATCCCTGGTATCCCATATGATCCCCAATCCAGGAGCGATTTCAGAGACTGAAGTAACACCTGAGCATCACTGGGTTTGGCCTCAAAACAAGCAAACAAACAAAAACAGTAAAAAAGAAAGTTTTAGCTACAATATGTTTAATAGGACTATATAATAAATATTTCATAGGACTTTAAAGGCAGGTTGTATGATTTACCAGAGTACTGGAGAAATTTGTGGCAAGTTGTAACCCAAGTTGAGTTATATGTGTTGATTTATTTTCTAATTTTAATATTAAGAATAACACAAGGGAGAGATAGAGATAATACGTAGTTAGGATGCTTTCTTTGTATGTGACCTATCAGGTTCATAACCCAGAATTATATGAACACCTAAGTTTGCCAGGAGTGATTCCAGAGCACAGAGGCAGTAGTAAGCCCTGAGAACCAGCAGGTGTGACTCAAAAACAAAGCAAGGAAAAAGAAAACTAGGTTACAGATTGAAGATGAAACTGAAACTCATGGTAAATCACAATATATCCAAATATTTGTATGTATATGCAGCTTGTATATATATATATATATTTCTCTATGTTGCTGAGTTATCATTCCATTTCTACCTGAACCCTTGCAAATTTGTTCTCTGTCTGTATTTAAGTATTCAATTATACAGTTTGTCCTATATTTACTCCTTTGTCCTTGGGCAGAAATTACAAAAAAATAAAAATAAAACTTGAATTGTAACTGGGGTTTATGTTTTTTTCTATTTTTCCTGAAATACAAAGTCCCATAGAGTTTACAATAATGTCTAAACTGGTTTTCAATGGCTGTGAGCTCAGACTGTTATAATGTGGGAGAGAATTATTGATAAAGTATTTGAACATTTAGTAACTGTTCATTCTTAATTCAACCACAATCGTTTTGATTTTTTCTACATTGTATATCAGATTTATAAGGCCACATTTTAATTCAGGTCATACGTGATTATATTTGGAAGCCATTTTTATACTATTTGCAAATAAAGGTGCTTCTTTACTGTAATTTCAATTAAAATATAATAAGAGCAGAATATTCTAATATCAATCATTTCAGCAACTCCAAACAGACAGAAAGTCATAATTACATGCAAATCAAATAATTTCTATTTTGCTTTTGATTAAAATAAAGCTATTAACTTTTAATTATTTTAAAGTGTTATGATTTTTTTCATTTGGAATTTGAAACTAATTTATTTATATATTTATTATAATTTTTATTTTAATTATAGTGGCTTACATATCGTTAACAGTAATATTCCAGGTACATATTTACATTGAATCAGGGGAATTCCCACCACCGAATTGTCCTCCCACACCCGCTCCCATCCTGCCTCCCATATCCTTCACTCTCCCCACCAGGAGCTTCTAGAATGTGTGGTCCCTTCTGTGTCTAGTTTATTACTTAGTGGTCTTATAACTGTTTGGTCTTGGTGTCTCCATTACTGCCCCCTCCAATTGGGAGGCGGGACTAGAAAGTTCAAGTTATGTGGTTTTGTTTGAGGAAGAGAAAGGTAATATAATGGGGTAAAAATCGACTATGCCGACTATGAGCGGAGTCAAGAGGCTCTCATCCTTGATTTGAGGGACAATGGGGAAAAGAAGGTGAGACACCACAACAAAAATAAATTTCTTTTTTTGTTTTTTTTTTTGTTTTTTTTTTGTTTGTTTGTTTTTTGGGCCACACCTGGCGGTGCTCAGGGTTTACTCCTGGCTGTCTGCTCAGAAATAGCTCCTGGCAGGCACGGGGGACCGTACCATACACCAGGATTCGAACCAACCTCCTTTTGTCCTGGATCAGCTGCTTGCAAGGCAAACGCCACTGTTTTAATAATATTTTATTTAAACACCTTGATTACAAACATGATTGTGGTTGGGTTTCTGTCATGTAAAGAACACATCCCATCACCAGTGCAACATTCCCATCACCAATGTCTCAATTCTCCCTCCTCCCACCACACCCCTGCCTGTACTCTACACAGGCTTTCTATTTCCCTCAAACATTCTCATTGTTAGGATAGTTCACAATGTAGTTATTTCTTTAACTAAGCTCATCACTCTTTGTGGTGAGCTTCATGAGGTGAGCTATAACTTTCAGCCCTCCTCTCTTTTTTCTCTAAATTTATTGCAAAAATGTCTTTCATTTTTCTTAAAACATAGATGAGTGAGACCATTAAAGTGTTATGATTTTTAGAAATTTCTTCCAATATTCATTTAGAAACTATGATTTCAACACTGCAATAACCTCCAGAATATTAGCATCAATTAGCACCCCTAACAATGTCCCTAGATTCTCATTTATCTGACCCCCCTCTTCTTTTTGACAAATTCTTTATTTTAAGACTTCTTTTATTTCTGAAGTTCAGATACTATTTTATCTCTTTTTTTATAAGCAGGTTAAGCAATTCTAGAGGCCAACCAATTTCCAATTCAAATGAAAGAGTTAAAAATAATTTGCTATGTTTTATAAAATAACAAATAGGGGGCCAGAGTGATAGAACAGCAAGTAAAGTGTTTGCCTTGCATAAAGTTGATGGAAGTTCCTGAGCACTGTCAAAAATAATTTCTAAGCATCAATAGATATGGCTCCAAACCCAAAACAGTACTTTTATTTAGAGAGAAAATATAGTGTTTCTACACTATATAAAAACATTTGTAGCCAAAACCCTAGATAGTACAAAGTGATAAATGTGTGTGGCTTTTTCTTCCCATTTACACACAGAAATAAAGGAACGATGAATTCTGTTTAAAATTTTCTGTAATTTGGGATTGTATAAATAGTTTCAGATTAGAACATTGGCTACATTGATAATACTAAACTGACTGAGGTTTTAGAATATTGCATATGCTATTACATCAGTTTTTCTCTTGTTCTTTTTACACAAAATGCCTTTTTATTATGAATGCTTTCCCTGGCTCACACTCTGTAAGCGGGGAATAAAGGAATCTGTGATGCTGTCCGAGGAAATCTCTGCCTTTGTCTCACTATTACTGCATCGATTTATGCTGAGTCTAGAGTAGCCTACTGCATAGCTACTTCAGACAACCATAACTAAATCAATTAAGGATAGCACACGAGATGAAATCTATTTGTCACCTCAGTTCAACTATTAAATTGTATTAAACCTTTGCTCTGTCACTAGGACTGCATAAACTTGGCACCACCTTCTGCTAAATTTAGCTGGGTTCAAGAATAATTTTCTCATTAGTAATATCTTTATGCCCCCTGACCTTCAATTTCTCCATCTTTCACCAGGGAAAGAAATGTTAGAGAAAAGAAAGATTCCGAAAGATACCAATCCTCTGTGTCCTGTGTTAGTTCTGAGATATGTTCCTTTCAATCAAAACCAGAGTGAAGATATCTAGTTACTATGGCAACCGTCTGCTTTATTTCACCCCACTATCTCTGATTTTTATTAGAGACTCAAGTTCAATATTTCTTTACTAAATAAATTGTTATATTTAGCATATTCCCAGGCTAAGTCCTCTTATATCCTCAATATCTGACTTCCTGCTTTTAATATTTCTAGACACCTCATTAGCTAATTCAAAACAGATTTTAAACCAACAGGATACTGACCAAAACCCAAACACATGACAAAATGTTACAAATCAGATAATTACACTTTTATATTAAGAGAGAGTCAATGTTTTATTGTAAATGACCTTGGTCATAATGTTCCATATTTGTTTAATGAACCCATTCCACCTACTCTTACCTCAATATAAAGGTGTTTAACTTTAAATAAACTGAGTAGATTTCCTAATTATTTGTTGAATAATAGCTGAGATTTCCAGATAATATTTAAAGTAAAATTTATAATTCTTTAAAGATAGCACAAAACATGAATAGGACATGTACAAAATAGTGAATGATATTTTATATAAAGTCAGCATTATAAATATTTTATTAATATATAAAAAATTTGGGCCAGAGAGATAGCATGAAGGTAGTGCATTTGCCTTGCATGCAGAATGATGGTGGTTCAAATTCCAGCATTCCATATGGTCCCCCTGAGCCTGCCAGTTGCAATTTCTGAGCATAGAGCCAGGAGGAATCCCTGAGCACTGCTGGGTGTGCCCCCCCATAAAAACAAACAAACAAACAAAAAACAAAAAAGAATATAAACAATTTATCAATATTATGTGCTATTTTTATTTAAATTGTGATCAAGAAAAAGCAATAAATAGATCATATCACATTTAAATTTTATCAATTAGCTTATCTTTGAAACTTTTTTCTGAGCATCACGATGTATGAAACTATCAAACTTTTTTTGCCCTTAAATACCATAATTTTAATATGTAGTATATTTTTTAGTATTTACAAAATTAATTGTCAACATTTTTAAATTAGGGATTATGAATCATATCTAACTCTTCTGGTGCTTGAAGGCTATTTCTGGTCAGGGGAATATAAAATGTGGTTCGATCAAACCCTTACCCCTGTGTGTAAGCAGATATGCCATGCCATTGAACTATCACCCTGAACCTTAAAATTCTCACATGATTTAAATTCTTGCGTTTTTTAAAATTGGGTAAATATGGGTCAGATTGATAGCACAACAGATAAGGCATTTGCCTTGCATATGGCAAACCTACATGATTCCTGTCATCTCATATGGATCCCTGAGACTGTCAGGAGTGATTTCAGAGCACAGAGCTAGGAATAATCCCTTAGCACACCAGGTGTGGCCGCCAAAACAAACAAACAAAAAATTTGGTATATACTTATTACTGCTATCAAGACCAGAAAAATCTTGCATTTGACTCATAAAATGCAGTATAGAGCTTTTCTTTGTAAAAGGATTATAATTTTCCAAGTATTTCACTGCAGTATTTTTCTTGCAAACAGTATTAGTTCCTATACCCTAAAGGTCAAACCAAAATTAAATACCTAACTCTTTTTATCTGAACCCACCATTTATTGTGAGGTGTAGATACAATATTTGAAGTCTTATCGCCAAAAATGTTAATAAATGCTTTATAAGTATTTAAAAATCTTGTGTGTAGTCATAAAATCAACGGGTAATAATAACACCACTTTATGGTTTTTCATTTGATAGTTTTTTTAGAAAATAGGTGATATTAGAGTGAATACATATGGAAAATTAATATTTATAAGCATTTTAAAAATGAAAATTTCTTCTGCACAATTTATTTTTCTTAAAGGTAAACCCTACTGACTTATATCATCTCTAATTTTTATATGTAATGGACTTTTCAAAATTAAAGTCTATCAAGCAATTTTCTTAATATGACAACTGTTTACAAACATGCAGCTGTGAAAACAATTTACTCTGAAACTGTGGTAGTGTTGTCTTTTGTATTTTATAAAGACCTGTCTCTCATTTATACAGTTAAATACTCTCCTCACATATGAGACCATAAAATAAGAGGGACTTAATACATGCAATTATACATAACTGTATTTTTGTATGTGCTGATTTCTACTTATTGAAAAAGAAAATTAAAAAAAGAAAAATATTTTATTTTGTAAATATCTGTCAGTAAAATTGCCTCCCAGATTTAAAGATTTACATATTTAGTTAAAAATATTTAGTTTTATAAGGTTTAATATTGTTTAATTTAGATAACATTACATACATTGCTTGGCCCCACTAGGTAAGTCATATATATTTATGTTTGTAAAATTTATTTCTTGTATGTATATTAAATATTTTACTAATATTTTGAGAAGCTGAGAAAATTATGTGAGAAAATTAACTATAGCTAATAAAAGACTATTTCATTGTGCTTCTTTTAATTTTTTATTTTGATCATATTGGCTTACATATCTTTCACAGTAGTATTAGGTATATATATTAACATTGAACCAGGGGAATACCCATCACCAAATTTGTCTTTCACCATCCCCATTCCCTTCCTGCAACCCATATCCCACACCATCACCACCCCCCTGGGCTGCTAGAGTAGGTGGTCCCCTTTGTCTAGCTTACTATTAGTGATCATATATCTGTTTGTTCATTGTGCTTATTTACGGTACTTATGTTGTTTGACTAAGAAGTGGGAACTGTGTATGCAAAAAAAATCTTTAGCATCTTGGTTTATATGTGAAAGTATGTACCACTCTGCTTTTTCCAGTTTTAAAGTGAATATAAGAATTTATCCATTGTAAAGTTATTTAACAGCATGATGTGCTGCAAGAAATAATTCCTAGTACATAACAAGTAGAATTGGTAATTAAAATTAGGCATATACTAATTATCACAATGGGAATGATTGTTTCTATATTCTGAATGATTGTTTCTATATTCTTACTAAGAGGCATCATTTAAAATCAAACTGAAAATAGGTGATAGTTTTTTGCAATTCTAGACAAATACACTGTTCACAAAGGATGCCAGTAGAAACAGAGCAGACTCCTATGTGTTCTTGACTTTAATAGAGAACAACTATAAAAGTAGTCACTAGAACAAAACAAACTATAAGCTATCTTAAATAAACCATCTAAGTAAAACTTTTTGTGTATATGAGTTTATTGGGGTTTTTCGGGGAATTACTCCTGAGTGGCACTCAGGAAGCCAGGTGGAGGATTCCTTCCTGGCAATTCTTAAACAACTGTACTAAGTTATGTTAAGAAGAAAATTTCCTATGCACAGATGGGCATGAAAACTATTATGCTGAGTAAAATAAGCCAGAGGGAGAGAGATAGACACAGAACAGTCTCACTCATGTATGGGTTTTAAGCAAAATAAAAGACATTATTGTAATAATACACAGAAACAATAGAGATGAGAGAATGAAGAATCTGCCTGTGATATGAAGTGTACCACACAGAGTTGTGGGTTCAATTAGAGAAATAACTATTATTTAAAAAAAGTTTTGCTGCCTAAAAAAATAACCACACAAATACAATAAGCTTCAGTATACTCTGTATTTTTGCTTTTCATTAAGAACACTGAATCTATACATCTATGCATTTTATCAAATTTATAAATATTTTAGTTATTTTCTGACACAATGTATGTTATAATCTGTCTTTTCTTCTAGTATTATATATAAAAAGTTATCATACATATATTATATATAATATATATTTGAGTCTGATTTAATCTAGTCTTTCACTGATGTTATGTTTATTTTCCTTTTGCTCCAAAAACCTATCTTTAATATTACTTATTTCATCTGCACTTGTTATTCAAATGTCACATATGCAATACCTTTAATTTCATAAATTGTATCATTTTTGCTTTAGAATTTCTATATTAAAATTATGTCATATATATAAGTGTATGTCTAATTTGTATGCTGTTTTATTTCATGCAATAAAAGTATGCTCTATTTTAGACTTTACTGAGGACAACTATTCATGTGTGTTGAATTATTACCCCCAAACTTAAATGTTTAAAGTTCTAATCCCAACTAGGTACAAATGTGATTATTTGGAAAGAGAATCTTGGAAGATACAATTACTTAAGATAATTTACAGGAGTGTGGTGGGCCTTAATATGCTATAACTGGTTATTTTATAAAAAGGATAAATATATATATATATACAAATATACAGAGTTAATTAAAGATGTAAAGATGAAGACAGCAGTTGGGATAGGGCTTCTAAAACCAAAGAATTCAAGATTGCTATCAAATATTAAAATTAGAGAAGAGTCATTAATTATTGTCTCTCCAGCTCTTTAGGAACTAAACTTGATCTTGAACATCTAATTTTAGAAATGAGCAGCAGTGGCCGGAGCAGTGGCACTACTGGTAGGGCATTTGCCTTGCACTCACTAACCTAGGAAATACCATGGTTCTATTCCATATGTTCCCTAAGCAGCATTGGGGTGCGAATTGGGGTAGAGAGGTCAACATAGTTTTATTGTTTATGTGACACAAATTGGCACATTGTTAATGCATCCTTTGAAAACAAATTCTTATTTGTATTAGGTAAAAATTAAAAATAAAAAAGGTTGTAATATATTAAATTCATAACAGGAATGAATTGATAGTTAATAAAAATTCTAACTGTTTTGAAATTGTTTACAAGTAGACTATAATAATGTTCTTCAGTTTATACATTAAGACTTTAAAAATATAACTATTAGTATGATTGATAAAAGTTACATTATAATATTTCACACACTTTTCCCATACATCTGTGGATTTTGACATTTACCTTAATAGGTATATTCTCACATTTTATTATGTGCTTTTCTTACATATTCCTATTTTAAAGTAAAAACAATGTTAAATGATGCCCCTGGAGGTATCAACAAAAACACTTTTTGCAATATATACAAATGTTGCAACTCTTCTAGTCCAATAACTGTCTAAATACCACTGTACCATCACTATTAAATAATTTTTAAATTGTGTCATTTAGTCATTTCCAGTTGCATTTTCAATGGGACTAAATCACATTTTTTCAACTAATACTTTTCTTAAACCGAGAACAACAGTATTCTTTTCTCTATCAAATCTGAATCCAGAATTGTCTATGACACTCTCATTTTTAGCTTTTCTGTGACCCAAGTATGCTTTCTTTGGAACTTGAATGTAGACTATATAATTTCAAAATGATAGCTTGATAATATATGTCCAAATTACTTAGAATAACTCTTGTAGAAAAATATTTGCTTGTTATTAGAGATAAGAGGTATTTCTCTGGGGCCGGAGAGATAGCATGGAGGTAAGGCGTTTGCCTTTCATGCAGGAGGTCATCGGTTCGAATCCCGGCGCCCCATATGGTCCCCTGTGCCTGCCAGGAGCAATTTCTGAGCCTGAAGCCAGGAATAACCCCTGAGCACTGCCAGGTGTGACCCAAAAACCAAAAAAAAAAAAAAAAAAGAGGTATTTCTCTACATAAATCTTAGTTAACAATATTAATACTAATTCATTTAAAGCAGAAAACTTCCTTATTGAAGTAAGCCTTTTGTTTGACATCTATTCAAAGGCAACTTACCCTCCTCTATTCACTAAAATGAAGTCTATGTAAAAGTTTCCTTAGAGTTCTGATTTTTTTTAAATGTGTAGGACACTGTGAAGTATGTTTCCTGATATATAATTTTAAGAGCTTTTTATTGCTAAAAAGAAATTTAATGCCTGACTGTCTTATAGTAAATCAACAAAAAATTCAATAATAGGAGCCAAAAGTAGAGCTCAATTCTCAGAAAACATGAGTGCTGATACCTCTTGAGTTAAGAGTGCTCATGTTTCATCATCAACACCACATAGGCTCTTGGGCACAGAAAAAGTGACCCTGGTCTCTCCAAGGTAGTATTAATGGAATACCTAACTGGAAGGTTCTCTCTGCTGCACTATCATAAAGCACCACCAAAATGTGGTTCTCATAAAAGTAGAACACATGAAAGAATCATGAAATAAGAAAAAATAAAGATTTCCCTGTGTGATCAAACTATTTTCAGTACAGTGTCTATGTAAAATTCAGTTGCTGTTTGAACACAATTCTAATTAAAAAAATAAATAAAAAGGCATTTGAATGTTCAGCGTTATTCTGGTGATTAATTTCAAGCTTTAAGATAGTGATCATAGGGGGTCACAACTATCGAGCAACCAGTTAGAAAAGTAATCGAATAGCACATTAGATACTTAAAACAAAAGCACCTTGAAGAATACAATACTTGAAAAACAGTGGCTAAGGTATGCTCTTTCACCAACCTTAAAGAAGGCAAAGCAGATGCTGTTAGTATGCTGCCAACTCTCACTCTTTTTTCCTTGGCTCTTGCTGTGTAAAATGAGAGAACAGGGAGGGTAGAAAGTCTCTGTGGGGCACAAGCTGTATAATTTTAAGAAAAGAAGAAAAACAAAGAAATACTGATGCCAAATAAACTCTTTTGATAGTAAAGTGTGCCTGCTAAAATAGTCTGTTAGCTGCCAAATAGAACTATTCCCAAATGAAGATATGTGTCATGTATAATGGGGAATTATATAAAAAGACAAATAGTCAAGCAGTTAGACAAATCAACTGGAGACTTCCTTTCAGTGCCTATTGAAGAGTAGAAAAAGTATGATGTAATTAGAAGGTAAAGAACACTGATATTTTTCAAATACTTTGAGGGGAAATTTTATTCAATTTATTTACTAAGGTCTCATTATACAGATAAAATGAAACATATATTGTTAAGCTACTCCTTCACTAGGTTTACAATTTAATTATTCTAAGAATTCCTTCTTTACTTTCCCATTTTTATTATTGCTGCAATGACCTGTGTCACATACATTGAGTTTTGATGCTTAAGGAGTCAGCTAGGGATATAATATTCTTTGTTGTGTTGCTACATTCTTTGGTTGTACTGATTGAATTAATTTCATTGTAGTGCACCAGGCATGAAATACTGTGTATTGTCACTGACTGCAAACTCACAACATCTTGCCTGCAAGATGGTGCTGTGACATTAAGCTATCTCCTTCTGCAAATTTTACTCAACATTGAAATCAAATAGACAATTTGTGATCATCCAAAGAAGTAAATTACTTGGTCACCATTCTGAAGAGTGGTTACATACTCAGAAAGGATGATATATATGGCTTCTCTAATAGTGAAGTAAAATTCCAATTACATATCTATAAGAACAAGTTTATAACATACAGATAAAAAAGGACACATAAGAAAAATCACATAAATTGCCTACATGCATTGGTATAGAATCTTTGAGGTTTTTTTCACTTCAAATCATTATTTTTAGATTATTTAGGATGCAGGATATGCTTTTTCAAATACATTTTATTTTATTTATTTATTTTTGGGGCCACACCCGGTGGTGCTCAGGGGTTACTCCTGGCTGTCTGCTCAGAAATAGCTCCTGGCAGGCACCGGGGACCATATGGGACATCGGGATTCGAACCAACCACCTTTGGTCCTGGATCGTCTGCTTGCAAGGCAAATGCTGCTGTGCTATCTCTCCGGGCCCTCAAATACATTTTAGAAGAAAGTTTCAGGCAATCAATTAAAACTAAATTTTAGCACAAATATTTAAAAATAAAGTTATAACCATGTTCTTTTTATAACTTTTAGTAAAAGTCTACTATTGTAAAAAATAGAAATGTAATGCTATCATTGGGATTTACATGATATATAACGACTTTTGATTTTCTAAGCCAAAGGATAAAAAATACTTTATAAATTGAGTAGTAAAATTATTATAATTGCAAGGATTCACATATTTTACTAGAAATAAGTCTGTAAAATGAGACATTTCAAAAATAAATTCAATCATAAAAAAATGCCTTTGAATTCTACCTTAACTGACTACTGTATAACATAATAATGTTTATTAACAATAGATTCACACTGAGTATACAAATTATACATTAATCTGAAAAAATTAAATTTCTGTAGCTATATAATGAAAATTAAATATGAGCAACATTTGTTTCTGTTGCTATTAGAAAAATGGTTAAATTCTTCTTTTATATAACTAACAAACAGGTATATGTACATACGGATGTAAATTACAAAAAATGAGTATCACCTCTTCTCTATTTTGTGAGTAAAATAACAAAATGTATTTTTTGTTTAACTATTCCTAAAGAAGCACAATAAGCTGGAAACAAAACATATTTGAACACTGATTTTTATCATCCTGGTATCTTATGGCAAGCAATAAAATGAACAAAATCTCCAGTTGCAGAGGGGTCTCAATAGGGCAGTAACTGACCATGTGAAGATGGGCATAGTTAGAATAAATTTTGCATTATGGGAATTAGCTGTCTTCCTGTTCGCGAGAAAGGCAGAGTAAAATAGAGAAAACTTGAAGTCTATTAACATAAAACTACTTTCAATTTTATGCTGAGTCTATTTTATTCTCATCATGAATTTCCAAGTGTATTAAATTTTTTATTATCCAAACCAGTGAAGGAGAGGATAGACACAGCAAATCCAAGAAATATAAACCTTTTTTTGTTTTCTTTGATTTTTGACTTATACCTGATTGTACTCAGGGTTCACTCCACAACAGTGCTTGGGGATTATATTATTTTGCATCTCTAACCTTGGCCTGATTCACAAAACGCATGTGCTCTAGATCTTTGCACCATCTTCCAGACACAAAATCATTTTTCACATTTAGCTTTATGTTTTATAGATGAATGAGAAAGATTTTTAATTATTGTTTGTTTAGGCAATTTTCCATTCTTTTACATTCATTAAAAAAATAAAAATAAATCATAAGTAAAGATGTGGAATCTCCGGAGAAGCAAGGGCAAACCAGTTGTTAAGATTTTAAAAAGATACTACACTTGAACTGCAGCAAAAGTATAGCAGGTAGGGTATTTGCCTTGATGACCCTGGTTTGATCCCTAGTATCCCATATGACCCTCCAAACACTGCCAGGATTCCTGAGCACAGAGCCAAGAGTAACCCATAAACCCCTTGGTGTACCCCTCGGTGTAGCCCCAAAACAAGCAACAACAAAAATACATTACATGTACTTGCAAAGCCAAAGGCAGTGTTTTATTTTACAAGTAATATTAGCACACATTACATTTGTGTGTCCATTGATAATGATTAATTATATGCAATATAATTTAGATTATAAGATTTAAAAACTACATTTCTGTATTATATTTGTGCCCAAGCCACCCAAAATACCAGGAGTAAACTAAACTTAATAAATACTACAACATCAATAACATAGACAAGAAAGGTTTGGCAGGGCTAGAGGACAGCCCAGGAAGTTTAGCACTGATCTTGAACATGGTATGAATCTTTGGTGCCACTTTAGTAGCCAGAACATAACTAGAAATGATCTCTGAACTTGGCAAATAGATCAACATATCTAACCACAAGAATAACTTATATAGAGTGATATAGTGTTGATTAAATATTACTTATAAAGTCTTTGATGGTTTTGGATAATTGTGAGATATATGGAGGGAGAGGCCTTTCTCTGACAGCCCGGACCACACGCCTGCATCTCCCTCCAGCTGACCGGTCTGAGGGTTCAGGATAGCCACGAGGATTGATTCCAAAGCAGTCAGGTTTCAGGAAACATCCACTTTATTAAGGTCCTGGTCACCACGTGTGATTCCTAAGCTACCTTTTAAGCCTGCTCCATAAGTAGCCCTGCATTCAAATTTATCTCTTTTCCCTCCATCCCTTTTGCTGAATCTTTCTCTCAATCTTCTCTAAACATCCCCCTTCTGAATATCTCCCCCATCTATCCTCCTGGTGATCAAAGAGCCCTACAAGATGTGGGCAGGTATTGCTCTCAAGGTGAGCAAAATAGGAAGCTGGGGGAGAGAGTAACAATATAGAATTGTCAAACATTGAGGTATGTATTCAATAATAAAATATAATAGTCAAATAAGCTTAAACAATATGATCATCACTGTGCTGCATGTAGATACCTTGGTGAGCTGTGATAAGATGTTGTGGTAAGTTTTCATACTACTATCATAAACTATTGTAAAAGAAAATAATATTTGGGTGGAGGTTGGGCTGCACACTAGTGGTTCTCTGGACTCCCAACTTTGCTTGGATAAAACAACCAGCAATGCTGGAGTCTATGAGTAAAACAGGGGATAAAATAGGGGAGTAAAGCATGGTTGTATGCAAGGCAAGTTACTTAAGCCCTTTATTATCTTTTCAATCCTGTAAAACTTTTTTTAATAAAGTGGAAACAATTAAAAATAAATAAAAAAGCTTAAAAAGGCATTTTTGTAGATATTTGGCAAAACAGATTTATTTAGAAGCTCATATTACCTTTGATATTATAGTACGAGATGTACTGGAGAAGGAAATAAAGATCTATTTAATAGGGGACTCTAGGTGATGCATATTCTATAATACTTTCTTGAGTAAATATTTAATTATATAAATAATTCTTCCATCTTAAGTTTATGTTTTAGAAAACATAAACAGATAACGATTGACTAGTAGATGGGTTCATTTGTCCACATATATCTCAAAGCAATCATGTTTTAAAATAAATTTGATAAAATAATATAAACTGATAAATAAACATAATACTGCATGCAGTTAATATAGGACATACAGCTAGCACAAAACATATCTTCACAATTCTGTATTTAATATAAAGAGAAAAGAGCTCTCTTGCATGATAGTCATATCATTGATAAGATGAGTATCATCTTGGATGTACCTCAGATGTATCTTCTTGGATTTTTTTATGGTTATAAGTCAAAACAGATATTATTATTTTATATTATTTTATCTCTAAGTTACTTATTCATTAATAATATAAATTCTTATCATTCTGTAGATCTTGAATACATAACTTATGTGTGACCATTATCTCTGTGTGTAGTTATACATTCATATAAATAAGATTATTATCATAATTTCTAGATATTACTCAATAATAATATTTAATAAAATATTTAATTAAAATAGTAATACTTAAATAAAATAATACTTTTACTTATAGTTTCTTAATTTTATTTAAAGTTAATGTAACTTTTATTCCAAATAGCACTTTAATAGCTGTATCTTTTATTCTTAGTTAGAAATATTTAATGAGGCAATATTGGTTTTACAAAGATGCATTTTTTAGGTATATAAGATATAATGTATAGGACTTCCACTTCTCCCAGAAAGGTGCCTTGGTAAACTTATTGGACAAATCTGAAATTTAGGTTTATTTACATTATTAGAATTCTTGTTATGTTTATGAGAATTATTAATTGCAACAGTTATTTTATATAAATCATATACTTGTTCAGATGTTTAAGATAACCTAATTATTAACATTGTTAATATATTGAACTTTACTTATTAATTATAATAATAATGTTTTGCTCTAACTCCATAATGTGATAATTTCCTCACCACTATGTGCAATAATAATAATAATATTGTTTGGCATACAATAATATTAATTTTACCAATATAATACTAATAAGTCAAGGCTTTGTGTGAAATATCTATACTCACAAAAATACCCATTTTTTTCTGCGTGGCTTTTTTCCAATATGGCTTTAGTAACTTGAAAAATTGAAATATGTTTCCTTTGATATTTTTTCTTCCTTTGCATTGATTTACCTTCTAATTGATTTTTTTATATTAAACACTTTGGTGAATACTGAGTTTTTATGACTGACTAATCATATTTGTAGCTGAGATAAAAATGTTTCCAGTTTTTTTTCTGTAGACTATAATCTAGTCAGTATCCTAAAAAAAAAATTCTTCCTGAGATCTGGCGATGCTATAGAGTATACCTGGTATCATGGTGCTACTGCTCAAGATTTCTTCTAAACTATATCACATGTTGTATATTTTTTTAGTAAATTTCAATTCTTATTAAGCTTAATATATGTTTATATAGCAAAATCAACCAAGAATTATAGGTAAATTACAGAAAAATTCATATATACCAGGGTTGGCGAACAAGTTCAACACAAAGAGCCAAAATGTTAAACTGTGAGAGTCAGAGAGCCAAAACACAAAGTGACCTGCCAAAACAGACAAACACTCACATAAAAGCATATCATTTTAACAATAATATATTAAACACATTTTGCCATTTTGAGTGAGGGTAAAACTACTGTTCACCAACCCTGATATATACTCTAAAAAGTTAAATTTATATTTAATAACTATTAAAAGTCAATGGTTCATATATTTTCATTGTTAAACTCTTCCAAATATTAAAATAAAAATAATGCTCTGTGGTATTTTTTTCTTAAAATCATAGGGAAGAATTGCTTTTATACTGAAACCTACCACAAAATGCATGTAAATATCCCTTTTAAACACATATGTAAATATAACAATTTGTTTCAAAATATGCCAAATATAAATAAGTAGTAAGTTAAAATTAAGTGTATTTGACACTCATTTCCTTGATTATTAAATATGTTACATGCTCCTGTACATTCCAACACATCCAATCCATGAACAAGGGACCTGTTTCTATTTCTTGTTCTCTTTTACTTCTATTAGTAGTAAAACATAGTTTTCCTTGTATTAGTTTTTCACTTTCTTTGTAAAGCTAATTTGCAGGTACTTGATTTTCTAAAGCATAATTGTAAAAAGATTTTTATCTTTTTGTATTTTTTTTCCTATTGAATTATTTGCATAAAGTAAAGCCATGAGTTTCTGAATGTTTTGTGGGTGGCCTCTTTATTATATTTTTATTGTTTCAACAAGTTGTTTTGTTCTTCTTTGTGGAGTCATTGGGGTTTTCTAATAATAATATCATGTTACCCGAATAAGAAAGTTTTACTTCTTTTTCAATCTGTACTGCCTTAATATATTTTACATAATGCCTGACAAACATTATCAATATATTGAAATACAACAGAAATACAAAGAAGAGCAGAAAGGGAAAGCCGCTGAACTCTGCGGGAACTCAGATGCCAGCACCCCTATCTGCCTGTCTTTTGTGCTGTGCTCCATTTTTGGCCTGATTTCATCCTGTGTGTGGCTCATCTGCTGACAACTCACCTTCCCTGGAGACTTCCCTAAAGCTGAGCTTACACGCCCAGAAAGGGGAAGCCGATGAACTCTGATAGAACGCAGATGACAGCACCACTACCTGCCTGTCTTCTGTGCTGTGCTCCATTTTCGGCCTGAATTTATCCTGAGGACTGCTCACCTTCTCTGGAGCCTTCCCTGGAAGTGAGTTTACAAGCCCAGAAAGGGTGGAGCCAGAGGAGCATGGCGACTCCACTTGGCTTCCCAGCCATGCACATCATTTAGCCAATGAATACAACCACAACACGTAGAAAACCCCACAATACAAGTGTGACAATTGGGAAACAGCGCAGGCCAGGGCCAGACATAAAGAATGATGATGGCAACTCTGATGACTTGAACATGACCAACCAACTAGTCATTCTCTCAGCTAAGGAGTTTAGAGTCACAATATGGAAGATGTTCAAAGAACTCAAAGAAAGTATAGAAGAGAACACTAATATGAATCAAGAGAATATGAAGATAGAAATCATAAAACTCCAAACTGAAATTTCAGGTCAAATAACAAGTCTGAAAAACTCAGTAGATGAATTAAAGAAAAACATGGTTGAACTTTCCCACAGGTTAACAGCAGCTTAGTATAGAATTAGTACACTGGAAGATGAGATGAATAACAATTCCATACGGCAGAAGAAATTGAAAAAAAGCCTTAAAGCAAATGATCAAACAATGGAAAAACTACTCAAAGAATGGGAACAGATGAAACTAGAAGTCTGTGATAAGCTCAACAGAAACAACTTAAGAATCATTGGAGTCCCAGAGACCCAGGAAGAAAATCTTCAGGAAGAATCAACAGTCAAGAACATCATTAAAGAGAAACTACCAGAGCTAATGACTACATGCGATCAAATCCTGCATGCCCGAAGAGTACCAACTAAAAGAGACCCAAGATAAAACACCCCAAGACACATCCTAGCCACAATGACGAATCCCACAGATAGAGACAGAATTTTGAAAGCAGCAAGATTGAAAAGAGAAATTACATTCAAGGGAACATCCTTGAGATTTACTGCAGACCAGTCACCAAAAACACTCAAGGCCAGAAGGCAGTGTGGGACATAGTGACAAAACTCAAATAAATAAATGCTTCGCTTAGAATACTGCACCCAGAAAAACTCACTTTCAGGTTTGAAGGAACAATATATGGTTTCACAGACAAACAACAGCTCAGAAACTTTACAGACTCAAAAGCATACTTAAAAGAAAAACTGAATGGCCTACTTTAAGACAAAACTGACCAACAGTCACACGAAACTTCGATATAAAGATGGCACTAACTCCCAAGACAATTATTTCTCTCAATGTCAATGGACTAAATGCACCAGTTAAGAGACACAGAGTGGCTAAATGGGTCAAAAAAAACTCAATCCAATCTTTTTCTGCCTACAAGAAATGCACCTGAATAGTCAGAACAAACAGACTCAAAATAAAAGGCTGGAGAAAAATCATCCAAGCAAACAACATCCATAAAAAAGCTGGAGTGGCCATATTAATATCAGATGATGCCAACTTTATACTTAGGAAAGTTGTAAGGGACAAAGATGGACATTTTGTATTAATCAAGGGATATGTACAGCAGGAAGAAATTACTCTCCTAAACATATATGCACCAAATGAGGGACAAGCAAAATATTTAATAATATTGTTGACAAATCTGAAAAATAATATCAATAACAACACAATAATTGTGGGAGACCTCAACACGACATTTTCAACACTTGACAGGTCAACCAGACTGATACCCAAAAAGAATATACTAGACCTGAAAAAGAGAAATGGAAGAAAGAGGTCTAGTAGATATATACAGGACACTCTATCCCCAGAAGCTTGGATACACATTCTTTTCTAATGTACATGGGACATTCTCCAGGATAGACTACATGCTAGCACTCAAAACATACCTCCATAATATCAAGAGGATAGAAATTTTGCAGGCTACCTTCGCTGACCACAAGGCACTGAAATTTTATGTGAACTACAAAGGAACACGGAAGAAAAAATTTAATATCTGGAAGTTAAATAGCCTAATACTGAATAAGGAGTGGGTTCGAGATGATATCAAAGAGGAAATCAAAACCTTCCTGAAACAAATGACAATGGAGTCACAAACTATCAGAACCTATGGGATACAGCAAAAGCGGTATTGAGAGGAAAATTTATAGCTTTGCAAGCACACATCAGGAAAGAAGAAGGGGCATACCTGAATAGCTTAATGACGCAGCTCATAGAATTAGAAAGTACTCAACAAAAGGACCAAAAATAGAGAGACAGAAGGAAAACATCTAATCCCATCAAAAAATGGGGAGAAGAAATGGACAGACATTTTGACAAAGGAGAAATACAAATGGCCAAAAGACACATGAAAAAATGCTCCACATCACTAATCATCAGGGAGATGCAAATCAAAACAACTATGAGGTACCACCTCACACCCCAGAGATTGGCACACATCACAAAGAATGTGAACAAGCAGTGTTGGCAGGGATGTGGAGAGAAATAAACTCTTATCTACTGCTGGTGGGAATGCCGTCTAGTTCAACCTTTATGGAAAGCAATATGGAGATTCCTTCAAAAACTGGAAATTGAGCTCCCATATGACCCAGCTATACCACTCCTAAAAATATACCCTAGGAACACAAAAATACAATACAAAAATCCCTTTCTTACACCTATATTCATTGCAGCACTATTTACCATAGCAAGACTCTGGAAACATCCAAGATACCCTTCAACATAAGAATGGCTAAAGAAACAGTGGTACATATACACAATGGAATATTATGCAGCTGTCAGGAAAGATGAAGTCATGAAATTTTTCTATATATGTGTATATTGAATCTATTATGCTGAGTGAAATAAGTCAGAAAGAGAACGAGATAGACACAGAATGGTCTCACTCATCTATGTGTTTTAAGAAAAATGAAAGACATTCTTGCGATAATAACTTTCAGATACAAAAGAGAGAAGGTCTGGAAGTTACAGCTCACCTCATGGAGCTCACCACAAACAGGGATGAGTTTAGTTAGAGAAATAACTACGTTTTGAACTATCCTAATAACTAGAATGTATGAGGGAAATAGAAAGTCTGTCTAGAGTACAGGAGGAGGTTGGGTGGGGAGGAGGGAGATTTGTGACATTGGTGATGGGAATGTTGCACTGGTGAAGGGTGGTGTTCTTTACATGACTGAAACCCAAACACAATCATATATGTAATAAAGTTGTTTAAATAAAAATACTAAAATGAAGAAATACAAAGAAGAATATTGATAAACTAGCATTTGTATGACATATTTTTCTACCAGTATACTTTACAGAGATTGAAGCACAGCTGATAGTCATGGAGAAGTGTTGTAATCAACTTTTTAAGAAATAATTTACACCCATAATATTATATTACACCCATAATAAATTATCAAAATTTAAAAGTAAAAACACAATGTACTAAAAATTATAAAAGACAGGAAAAAACAAACAACAAAAAGGATGTATACATTGAAATAAATACATAAAGTGGTGATCAACCTCTTTAAGCATTAGATAAAAGCAAATAGAAGCCATAAAAATTTTATGACTAAATAGTAAAAAGAACAAATTTTTAAAGTTTAGAGTAGGTAGGATGACTTGTGATATAAATTAAACTTATAATTTTTTAGTGGAGATAAAAAATAGCATTTTACATTTATAGATTATTTTGAGAATTTTCATTATATACACATACACTTTAGTACTATTCAACAAATTCATAATTAAACAAAGGCCTATACACAATATTAATAGCACCTTTAGTAATAATCTTCTCAGTACTTACCTAAATGTTCATTTAGTAAATGAATTAAGAATAATTGCATTCATACAATGAATTACTGTTTTCACAAGTAAAAGAAATGAGTTGTTAATAACATAAAACATGTGGATAAAGCTAAAATAATTTATACTGAATAAAAAGAGAGTCTGAAGTGTTATTCTTTAATTCTATTTTACAAGGCATTCTGGAAGACATAAAACTACAGAAACAGAAAATGATCATAGTTGTCAGAGATAGAAAGGGATGAGTGTTTTGATATAAAACAATGAGTGAATTTTGGGACTCACTTTAGAAAAGTATTCTGCATGCTGACTATACTGGCATTTATATTAATAAACATAAAATAATAAAATAACATAATACATAGTGTTGCTGCACAGTCTATATGTGAGATAAAGCAATTCGCTTTGCTATCATAATACTCTGTTAATCAGTATTGAAAAGTCACAATCTCTAATATTACCAATACGTATGCCAAAATGAAGAACAATGTAAGTTATTGTTCAATGCTTCAGTTTGTTTTGCATGCTAATTTATCTCCTATAATTTAAAAAGAATAGCCAAAATGTTGAGAAATTTAATATAAGTCTCCTAGTCTTAATCACTACAACATTGTTAAAAAGTGGAAATAGGGTTCAGAGCCACTTGTCTTATACCACGATTCAATCCCAGACACCCAATATGATTCCCCCAAGCTAACGATGAGTGTTCCCTGAGCACAAAAAAAGGAGTGAGATCTGACCACATGCTGGTGTATTACACCCAAAAAAAGTGAAAACATTTTCTGGTAAGCTTATAGTTTATTGACTTCTGTCATTTAAATATGGTTTTCGCAGCAAACTAGGAAGATACTTCAAAAGGCTAGGTCATTTGTTCTGCTGGCCCTAAATGTCCCAAGTTACATTCAAGAATCAAATCCCTGAGTCACCTGAGTGTGTTCCTGGTGTTGCCAAGTAATTGAACCACCATCTTGCACCTTGGACTGGGATTGATCCCCAGAACTGCCAAGGAATCTCACACACATTTACACTGAGAAAGTTGTTTTCACTTATTTTTCCTGTGGTTAGAAATACAATGTAGAGATTACAGTATAATTGGTAAAATGCAAATGCACATCAGTTATTTTGGTAAACAGAAATGCTACTGTTTTGATATTATTTTGTTTGTTTTTATTTGAGGGCACACTCAATAGTCCTCAGGGGCTACTCCTGGTTCTTCTCTCGAGAATAATTTCTGGAGGCCTCTGGGACCATAAGGGATGCTGGAGAGCCAGCCTAGCCCAAACAAAATGCACATAAGTTGCTCTACCAAATGTACTATCACTCCAGTCTTAATATAATTACAGTACTACTTTGTGATGAGAAATTAATATCTGGTGATAGCCATAGAATTATGTATTTGTTTGAGGTAAGAATACTTAAATTGGTGTCAAAATATTTTTCATCAACTTAAAACTAATATTTTACTAATTTGCACAACACAATTATTGGGTGAGAAATTTTAAAGTAAAAAGTGAAAATAATTAGAAATTAGTACAGCTAAGTATTGGTTGTAATATTTTATTTATTTAATATAAATTATAGTTTCTATAATCTTAAAAACAGAATAGTGCTTAAAGAGTCTTAATTTGTTTTGCCATTTTAAGCTTCCCACATTTCAAAATAGTAAACATAATTATTCATTCTTTATAAGCAAAGAAAACTATATATAGTTGCCTAAAGAAAGTCTCTTGAACTTCTTCAGACAAACTGACTTTTCAATTTGGATTCCAATAAATATTCTTTGCAATATATTTTTTTCTTCTAATACTTTTCAGTTATCTTTGGTTTTAGAATAATGGTATTTAATATTTATAATCTCAAAAATCAATTTTCTTTCCCTCTTGCTATCTGAAAGCTTTGTGCTTTTACAAAGGATTTTATAATAAGACAGAATTGAGAAAAAAGCTGATCAGAGAATTGTCTGTCCTTTAAAAGTGTTAATTGTAAGAGATCAAAAGCATTTTAAAACCTTTTCTTTTGTAAGATTTAATTATATTTATTAATCTTAGACAAATAAAACATTTAAAATGATTTTCCAGAGGCTCTGAAGGACTGACATTATGAAAAATTTTCAAGTTTTATTTCATTGTCTATACCAATGCTATATCTCTCCATGACTGAACTAAACACAAGAGGTGATAAGTTCATTTTTGTACTTATAAAACCACTAACCTGAAACCTAATAATAAAACTTATTTTTTGGGGGTATCTTTTTCTTTCTGTGTTGTAAGATTGATTCTGAAAGTGTGACAATTTGCACTGTAACCCTCTTCTCAGAAAATGATTTTAAGTAGTATCCTGTAAAAAATCAATTTTTGAATACAAGTTCCAGATAATTCTTTATACCTTGCTGTCACCCACAATGTATTATTAGGAAAATAAAGTTACTCTGTAAACAGAAATTAACATATATCACAGAAGTCAATAATGACTTTTGGAGTAAAGATTTAGTCATTGAGTTCTATGATGACTGAAGGCAGAAAATAGCCCCCTCCCCACCAATCCCAAAGATATTACTGAATGCATATTTTCTGTAGCTTCTGTAATATTTCCAAGTGGAAATATTACAAAAGAACTTTCAATTCTATTTTGGACAAGACCAAAAGAATGATGGTATGCTAGCAAGAACTCTCATCCTAAAGTTGATTTGAGTTTAGTTAACAAACATCATGACTATGAGCACTTAGTGTAACTTTATAGAAACAACAAATTATCAGTCCAACTAAACTCATCCCTTTTAAAGTGGAAGTGATTATAAGGAGAATGTAACAATACAGCACATCAAAAACATAAAAATAAAAACTAATGCCAATTGTATTTTCTGGAATCTAATTCAATCATGATTAAAAATAATTATCTTTATCTATGAAATAAGCCCAGCATTTGATTCACCTTAAAAATATAGATGTAGGGGCAAGAGTGGTAGTGCAGGGCATAAAGCATCTGCCTTGCACGCCCTAGCCTAGGACGGATTGCATTTTGATTGCCCAGCATCCCATATGGCCCCCCTAGCCAGGAGCTATTTCTGAGCACATAGCCAGGAGTAACCCCTGAGCATCACAGGTGTGGCCAAAATAAAAAATAGATAGATAGATAGATAGATAGATGATAGATTGATTTAGATATAGATACAATTTAAACATATGTCATAAATTACATTTCTGTATTTTCATCTAAGGCATTATCAATATTCTTTATGTAATATCAATATATTACTATAAATATTAACATTATATAAATACATAATAAATATACTGCCATAAAATTATATAAATTAATGAAGACTATTAAATAAATATGTTTTATTTCTCTTGCCTAAGAGGAACCACTCTGACACAAGTTATATACTATTTTCAATCTCTAACAAGAATCTGGGGCTGGAGAGGTGGCGCTAGAGGTAAGGTGTCTGCCTTGCAAGCGCTAGCCAAGGAAGGACAATGGTTTGATCCCCCAGCATCCCATATGGTCCCTCCAAGCTAGGGGTGATTTCTGAGCTCTTAGCCAAGAGTAACTCTTGAGCATCAAACAGGTGTGGCCCAAAAAACAAAACAAAAAACAAAACAAAAAAAAAGAATCGACAAAAATTTTAATATTGCATCACTGACTAGTTTCTTATTTTCAAGTGTCCAATACTATTCCAGCAGTAATTAATCAAAATAATAACTTAACTCTACCTAAAATTTATATACAGTGACTTCTACTTCAAGGATGAAAAGTTCAT
This sequence comes from Suncus etruscus, assembly GCF_024139225.1. Lineage (NCBI taxonomy): Eukaryota > Metazoa > Chordata > Mammalia > Eulipotyphla > Soricidae > Suncus > Suncus etruscus. Next base: position 39,049,432 of record NC_064863.1, on the reverse strand, counting down.
GGTCATAAATTTCTAGATTTGTCCCTTCCTCCATTTCAGGGGATATTATGATCTTCTTAACACTTTAATTTTCAATTACCTAATACATTATTTTTGTTGTTTGTGGGGAAAGGCTCTGCACACAGGAACCCTGGCTCTGTGAGAGAAAGATGGTAAATGGGATGCTGAGGATTGTCAGCCATGTGCAAGGCAAAAACTCACCTATTGTGAGCACTAGTGATTCAGCTTACACCTAACAGATACTTGAAAAATAATAATTCTTCCAGTTGGTTTTCCCTTTTTTCTCCATATATGAGTGATGTCTTTAAAGTTTCTTATATATCCTGCATTTATTCTTATTCATCTGGCTTACTTTATTTAACATAGTATCTTCCAGGTCCATCCAATTTGCAGCATAATTAAATGATGACAAAATTTTTACAGCTATTGTATATATGTACCACATCTTTATGATCCACTTGTCTATTATTGAACATGTAGGTTGATTCCAATTCTTAGCTATTTACTAATTGCTGCAATAAAAAAAAGGTAGACAACCTTTTAGATGACTGTCTGTCCTGGGGATAGACATTTAAAAAAGAGATTGCTGAGTCATATGGTAATTTGATTCTGAGTTTACTGAGAACCCTCCAGCTGTTTTCCATAAATGTAGCATTCCTATGAGTTTGTCTTTTCACCACATACCAGCCAACAAAAATTGTTCCAAATATATTTGATATGTGCCATACTCACTGGAGTAATATGATATTCCATTGTTATTTTGTTTTAGATTTTCCTAATGATAAGTTATGACGTGCATATTTTTCATGTGCCCATTGGCCATCTGTTGGTCTTCCTCAGAGAAGTCTGTTTGTTTTTAGGTTTTGTGAGGTTAAACTTTGTGAGTATTTTGTATAGCCTAGATATCAATCCTTTATTTGATTATTGAGTGAAAATATTTTATTCCACTCAATTAGAGTTCCGTAGTTTAAACCCTTGTTTTCTCTTTCATACAGAAGCCTTTTACTTTTATGAAGTCTCATTTATTTAGATTTAATCCGATAGCTATTCCCACTGGCATTTTAATATTAAAGACACTTTTGAAGTCTAAGTGTTGAAGTATTCAGCACTTTTTCTCAGTGAACTTTATGAATTCAGAACTAATCTCAAGGTCTTTGTTCACTTTAAATTGACATTTGTTTAAAGTATGAGATACAGATAGATCTTTATTCTCTTACATTTGGTTATTAAGTTATCACATCATCATTTGTTGAAGAAACTATCTGTATTCCATTTTATGTTCTTGGATCCCTTGTCAAAGATTAATTGCTGAATTTTTTCAAAATATTTAAAATTCTTTTTTTCTTTTGATTAATATCTTTAGTTATTTTATTTTTTATTTGAAACTTTTTTCTTTATTTAAACATCTTGGTTACATATATGCTTGTGATTAGCTTTCAGTCATGTAAAGAACACCCCCTTCACCAGTACAACATTCCAACCACCAATGTCCCAAATCTCCCTCCATCCCAACCCACCCTCACCTGTACTCTAGACAGGCTTTCCAGTTCCCTCATTCATTCACATGATTATGTAGTTGTTTCTGTAGTTATTTCTATAACTGCACTCACCACTCTTTGTGGTGAGCTTGATGAAGTGAGCTGGAAGTCCAGCCCTCCTTTCATTGTCTCTGAGGATTGTTGCGAAAATGACTTTTATCTTTCTTAAAACCTATAAATGAATGAATCTATTCTGCATCACTCTCTCCCTCTGACTTATTTCACTCAACATGATAGATTCCATGTACATCCATGTATAAAAAATGTCATGACTTCATCTCTCCTGACGGCTGCATAATACTCCATTGTGTATATATACCACAGTTTCTTTAGCCATTCATCTGTTGAAGGGCAACTTGGTTGTTTCCAGAGCCTGGCTATTGTGAATAGTGCTGCAATAAATATAGGTGTGAGAAAGGGGTTTTTGTATTGTGTTCTTGTGTTCTTAGGGTATATACCTAGGAGTAGAATAGCTGGGTCAAATGGGAGCTCAATTTCCAGATTTTGGAGAAATCTTTATATTGCTTTCCATCAGTTGGACTAGATGGCATTCCCACAAGCAGTGGATAAAAGTTCCTTTCTCTCCACATCCACGCCAGCACTGATTTTTCACATTTTTTGTGATGTGCACCAATCTCTGTAGTGTGAGGTGGTATCTCATCATTGTTTTTATTTGCATCTCTCTGATGATTAGAGATGAGGAGCATATTTTTCATGTGACTTTTGGCCATTTGTATTACTTTGTTTTTTAATTTTTAATATAATTTTTCTTTTGAACATAGTAGCTTACATATTGTTGACAATAATATTTTAGGTACATATTTACATAAAACCAGGGGGATTCCCATCACCGATTTGTCCTCCCTACACCTCCATTTTCTTCATACCTCCCAAATCCTCCTCCCTCATCCCTGGGTCTGCTAGAAAATGTGGTCCCCTCTGTACCTAGTTTACTATTTAGTAGTTTTGCACCTGTTTGGTCTTGGTGCCTCCCTTATTTCCCCCTCTAACTGGGAGGCAGGACTAGATAGTTCAAATTATGTGGTTTTGTTTGAAGAAGAGAAAAGTAATAAACTGGGGTAAAAGTCTAATACACAAAAAATGGGCAGAATCCTTCTAGAGGCTCTCATCATCGGTTTGAGAAACAAAGGAGAAAAATAAGGTGAAACACCCCACCAATACAAAAAGAAGTGTCAAATAACCAGTGAGCACTTCAACAATAACAAAGATAAGCACCACAAAAATAGCCATGGTCTTGAGATAAAAAACATGGCAGGGCATATAAAGAAAAAAAAAGAAAAGAAGGAAAAAACATAAATATAAATGGGGACAACAACTTCAATAAACACCAAAACAAGGAAATTGACAAGAAGTAGATAGTAAATAAAAATAAAACATAATAAAAAATGAGTATTTAAAAATAAGGTAAAATCCAAATGGATTAAAGACCTCAATATCAGACCCAAAACCATAAGATATATAGAACAACACATAGGCAAAACACTCCAGGACATTGAGACTACAGGCATATTCAAGGAGGAAACTGCACTCTCCAAGCAAGTGAAAGCAGAGATTAACAGATGGGAATATATTAAGATGAGAAGCTTCTGCACCTCAAAGGAAATAACGCCCAGGATACACTGAATGGGAGAAACTATTCACCCAATACCCATCAGATAAGGGGCTAATCTTCAAAATATACAAGGCACTGAAAGAAATTTACAAGAAAAAATCATCTAATCACATCAAAAAATGGGGAGAAGAAATGGACAGACACTTTGACAAAGAAAAAATACAAATGGCCAAAAGACACATGAAAACATGCTCCACATCATTAGTCATCAGGAGATGCAAATCAAAACAACTATGAGGTACCACCTCACACCACAGAGAATGGCACACATCACAAAGAATGAGAATAAACAGTGTTGGCGGGGATGTGGAGAGAAAGAAACACTTATCCACTGCTGGTGGGAATGCCGTCTAGTTCAACCTTTAAGGAAAGCGATATGGAGATTCCTCCAAAAACTGAAAATCGAGCTTCTATATGATCCAGCTATACCACTCCTAGGAATATACCCTAGGAACACAAAAATACAATACAAAAACCCCTTCCTTACACCTGTTGGTTACCATGACCTGACAGTGGCCACTTTTGCAAAAGCCTCTCTGCCATTTTCCAGTTTTGAACCTGCAAGCTGCCTACGTGATGTTTTGCTACAAGGCCCCTGAGCCAGCAGGAAAAAATGCAGCCACAAAAGTAATACAGCCACAAAAGTAATAAATAACTTTTTAGCCCAGAGGAGAGGAACACAGCCTGGTACCACTCCCAGGAATGAAGCTATACTCCCCTGGCCCACATTCTCGAGTTAACAAGGCATTCATTATTGTTTTGTGCAACATTGTCTTTACAAAGTTACTTCTTAAGAACTAGCCCCACCATAAATCTGTTAAGAGCTTGGGAATGTGGTTAAGCAGACCCTCCCCAGGGTCACAGGGTGTTTCCATGGAAACTGCTAATTAAGCATGATTGACATTGCCTTTTGCCTGCTCCTTTTACCCTGTCTATATAAGAGGATGCAGAACCACATTAAAGTGCCTTTGAACGGCTTTGCTGTCTTGGGTCATTTGTTATTAACCTCTCTCAGATTTTTTCAAGGTGCGGTTGTGTGATCTGAGCCTCGCAAAATTAAGGTGCGGCTGTCCGTGAGCCTCTCGTCCATTCTCCGCTGGCCAGGCCCCTTCGGGGGGCTTACAGGACACCCGCATACACCTATATTCATTGCAGCACTATTTACCATAGCAAGACTCTGGAAACAACCAAGATGCCCTTCAACAGACGAATGGCTAAAGAATCTGTGGTACACATACACAATGGAATATTATGCAGCTGTCAGGAGAGATGAAGTCATGAAATTTTTCTATACATGGATGTACACGGAATCTATTATGCTGAGTGAAATAAGTCAGAGAGAGAGAAAAAAACGCAGAATGGTCTCACTCATCTATGGGTTTTAAGAAAAATGAAAAACATTCTTGCAATAATAATTTTCAGACACAAAAGAGAAAAGAGCTGGAAGTTCCAGCTCACCTCAGGAAGCTCACCACAAAGAGTGATGAATTTAGTTAGAGAAATAACTACATTTTGAACTGTCCTAATAATGAGAATGTATGACGGAAATGGAAAGCCTGTTTAGAGTACAGGCGGGGGTCGGGTGGGGAGGAGTGAGATTTACGACATTGGTGATGGGAATATTGCACTGGTGATGGGCAGTGTTCTTTACATGACTGAAACCCAAACACAATCATGCATGTAATCAAGGTGTTTAAATAAAATATATAAAATAATAAAAATATATATAAAAAATAAAAAATGTTTTGTGCTTTTTGCCTTTTTTTCCCTCCTGCAATGACACAGTAAATATTGGGGTCATTCGAAAAGGAATTCACTTGGCCTAAGAGATATGGGGTTTCTCCACCATTGGAGTATATTGTCATGGGATTAACTATAGACTCTGTTCAGGTTCATTTACTCTCCCCTTGGTGCTTTTGTGGTGTTTGAAAGGCTTCTGCTTCGTCCTGGGTGATACAATCAGACCTCTGTATCTAGAGATCTCAGTATCTGCACAGGTCCAGGAGTGGGATTTATGATGAAGTCTTTCTTTGTGGTTCTAGAAGTTCTGTTCCCTCAGTGTCATTTTAATCCATCTTCTGTGGTTGGTGGTCTTGGTCTTGCACTGATCCTAGGATGGAACTTAGGATAGCATCTTTTATTGTGTTTCCAGAAGCCACATTTCGTTGCAATTGTCTCAGCCAGACCTTTGGAACTGGGGATCATGGTTGTTGTGCAGGTCGTAATTCAAACCCTAGACTGGGGCTTTTTTATTGGTCCAAGATATATACAGTCCATTCATGGTTCTAGTAGCTAGTCATCTGTAAATCTCGATCTTGGCTTTTGGACCGACCAAAGGGTGACAAGTCTTCTGATTTTGTCTTTTCGTTAGCTGGTGAAGTAGGATAACCTGCACTTAGGTCAGGTTTTTTCCATTTTTTTCCATTTTTTTTCCATTTTCCTTGTTGTCAGGAGCTGGCACTTGTTGATGGCCCAGCAGTATTAAGGATGTCCCGGTTGGAATTTGTTTCCGTAGCTGTTGTGAAGGACTTTGTAGTTTCTATGTCTGGGATTCAGGGTTCAATGCTGGACAGATGCTGTCTAATCACCTGGGGTCTAATTTGGGTCCACATGACACATTTTCAAGGTGGAGATATCCTTATATTGTAAACAAGTATGAGTTCTTATCCCTAGTAGATAAGAGCTCGTTTTTATATGTAGGATTTCCCCCTTTTATTAGTGTGCCTTTACAGGGAGAAATGGTGCGACATTATATTGTCAGTGAATTTGGGGGTGGACAGAGAAGAAAACAGAAACAGATCATACACCCAAAAAAAGATAAAAATAGGAATAAAAATATATGTGCTCACCTATGTATATGTAGAACAAACATTTTTAAAAAATGAATTAACAAAGTAATTAAAGAAACAAAGTGATGCAAGAGACTACTTTACTTTTGGGGAAAAGCAGGTAAAGAGGTGGTGTAATACAGGTCTTATACTTATGTTGAAATTTTTAGGTTTCCCCACTGTCTTTTGGGATTTTTTTGAGGTGTGTGGGTTCTCAGGCACCTTTCCATCACAGCCCCTGACCTTCTTGAGATTGGTAAAGATTTGCTGCAGGGAGGTTTTGGAAGAGCTCTTGCATTGGGGATACTTTTAGAGCTAAGTCCGGTTTCAAGTAACAGTCCACGTTAGGGGGAGCTGGTAGGGTGGGCTTCTCAGCCTGAGTCCGCAGGGAAATTGGTTGCCTTTTCTTGCTGGGGACAAGGTGTGGGTTTGACTGGGTGTCCCTTCACTTGGGTGTTGTGTTCTGGTTCGTTGGGGTAGGAGGTCAGTCTTGATGACTAATGAATTAAGAGCTGAGGGTGAAGATTTTTAATACTGTGGGAGGTCTGGATGGGATTGAGCGGTGAAGGGATAGTTGAATTTCCAAAGTGAGGAAAGGGAAAGTATATGGAAGGAATAGAAAGGAAGAAGAGAAAATACATTAGAAAGAAAGGGAGAAGAGGAAAGAAAAAAGCAAAAAAGAAGAAAACTAAAAAAAAAAGGAAAAATAAAAAAGAAAGTAGTGAGAAGAGAGGAGAAAATAGCAAGGGAATGCTAGTTTGCTTGAATGTGTTTGATGAGTAGGGCCTGTAGTATAAGTCTGTATGTCACAGTTGCTGC